>NC_058404.1:138408135-138474404 GCF_002201575.2 Neomonachus schauinslandi
ATACATTGCAAGGAGGAGAGTTAGTTTTCCTATTTTTAGAATGTAATAAAATGTGCAAAATGGCAGTAGCTCTGAATATGTGGGGAGTGTGATTTGTGACATCTCCATCATTGGTTGTTGGGATAGCTCTCAAAGGAAGTGATTACATCTCATGCTGTACCATCAAAATGATTATAGGCTGTTTGTTACAGCTAGCATGTTGTAGCCATTTAAATTTGCTTTAACTTGAGTTTGTGAAGAATTTCTAGGGACCTGGGATGCCCGTGTAAGCCTACATTTTAAACATGAGATTTGTTTACGGTACTTTAATTAGTTTAACAGCAGGCCAATAATGGTGACATAGAATAAATAAAAGCAAAATAAAGTACAAGAAGTATTTCTCTTTTACTTGAAAATTTCAACTATTGGAAATTTGAAATTTCATGGCAATACTCTTGTTTCTCACTGCTCTACAGTCAATGAAGGACAGTCCACAGAGGAGGATAGAAAAGAGGGGAGAGTAGATCTGAAGGGAAAAATGGAAAATACCCAGCATGGTATATAAGATCTGCTTAATAATGGAAATGTAGGTTGGTGGCCAGTTCAATGTGGGTAGAGGTCTTTAGGGCTAGGCAGGCAACAGATGGCAAGAGTACAGTAATGAGACGGGTCTGGTTTATTAGTTCTAGGTATTTTGAGGTCAATTTTCATTCCTTTCATTTTGCTATGCTCAGGTGCTTAAGATTCAGCAAGAAGATTAAAGCATAGTTTCTAGAAGGATACTATTTTGCAGTAAGGAAGAGAACTACTCTAAAAATCACAAATTGAAGTAGATTGTCTAGTGTAGGGATGGGGAAGCATTGAAAAGATAATCAAGAAAATATATTTCACTTGGTGAGGAAGGCGATTCTTTATTTCTCATGGGCAAGGCTGTGATTAAGAATTCCCACAAACAATGTAGTGAAATTAGATGACGCCACACATGTCTGATTTGTGGAGGCGAGAGTGGTCAAGGGAAGATGTTGGCTGAGCCTCAGAGAACCACTGAGATAAAGTAAAAAAAAATGGATTTAATTATGAAGGAATGTAAATGAGGAGTATTACCAAGGGAAAAGAAAAGAAAAATTTTCTCCTTGAGGAGCAAGATGGAGGAGTAGAAGACCTTAATTTCGTCTCGTCCCAGGAATTCAGCTAGATATGGATCAAACCATTCTGAACACCTACGAACTCAACAGGAGATCAAAGAAAAGAATAGCAGCAACTCTCTGAACAGAGAAGCGACCACTTTCTGGAAGGTAGGACGTGCAGAGAAGTGAATCCGAGGCAATATTCGGGAGGATAGATGGGCGGGGGAGGGAGCCTCCATCAGCCGCTACCAGCAAGTGATAGAGCTGCGGAGCACAAAATCGGAACTTTTAGAAGTCAGCTCCACTGAGGGACGTCGCTCCGGTGGCTAATCAGGGGGGTGGAACCCTCGCTGGGACAGTGTGGTCTCAGGACCCTCGGGGTCACAGAAAGACCAGGGGTGCCTGAGTGTGGCAGAGCTCCCAGGTATCAGAGTGGGGAAGCCGGCTGCAGAAACGGAGCCAAGGAGTGGGCTCTCAGCTCGGGGTTGCCATAAACCGTGGTCCATGGCACAGTCAGGCCACTGCTCTTCCAGCAGGGGACCCAACAAGTGACAGATCCGGGGAAACTCCCCTTCCTTCTCAGGGAGGAGCGGTGCGGGAGTGCACCGCAGGGATCGGCTGGGTTTGGAGACTCCACACGGGGTTGGGTGCCAGAGATAGAAACGCTCAGTCACAGGCCAGGTGAGCACGGAGTGCGGCCGGAGACCAGGGAGACGGGAGTGAGTGACTGCTTTTCTCTGGAGGCGCACTGAGGAGCAGGGCCCCGAGTTCTCGGCTCCTCTGGGGCGGAGATTGGGAGGCCGCCATTTTCACGCTCGTCCTCCAAAGCTGTACGGAAAGTTTGCAGGGAACAAAAGCTCCCGAGAGCAAACCCAAGCAGATTACTTAGCCCGGACTGGCAAGGGCAGGGCAATTCCGCCTCCGGCAAAGACATTTGGGAACCACGGCAACAGGCCCCTCCCCCAGAAGATCAGCAAGAACAGCCAGCCAAGACCAAGTTTACCGATCAATGAGAACGGCAGGACTCCAGCACTAGGGAATAGTGCACATAGAATTCATGGCTTTTTGCCCATGATTCTTTAGTCTTTCAAAGTTAATTTTCTTAATTTTCTTTTCTTTCTTTTTTTTTTTTTTGGATTTTTCTTTTTCCCTTTTTCAACCAACATCTTATCACTCCCCTTTTTAAAAAATCTTTTTTTATTTTTCATTTTTAGAGTCATATTCTATTCCCTTCATAGTAGTTAACCTTATTTTTGTATATATATATATATATAAGTTGGTCTCTCTTTAAAATTTGGGAATTTAGTTTCTTCTAATAGACCAAAATATACCCTAAATCTCTAGTGTATGGCTTTGTTCTAGTCTCCCGCCTGATCACATTCTCTCCCTTTTTTTTAATCCTCTTCTTTCTTTTTTAAACCAACTTCTTATCAATTCCTTTTATAAAATCTTTTATAATTTTCATCTTTAAAGTCATAGTCCATCCCTTCATCGTATTTACCCTTATTTTTGTACATTATATTATGTAAGTTTCTCTTTCTTTAAAATTTTGGGAGGCACTTTCTTCTAACAGACCAAAATACGCCCCAAATCTAGTGTGTGGCACTGATCTATGCACCAGCCTGATCATATTTGATCATATTGTGGTTTTTTTGTTGTTGTTCTTTTTTATTTATCCTTTTCTTTTTTTCTTTTTTCTTTTTTCTTTCTTTCCCTTTCTTTTCCCCCGGTTTCAGGTCTCTTCTGATTTGTTTAGTGTATATTTTTCTGGGGTCATTATTACCCTGTTCACATTTTGTTCTCTCATTCACCTATTCTCCTCTGGACAAAATGACAAGATGGAAAAAAATCACCTCAAAAAAAAGAACAAGAGGCAGTACCGACTGCCAGGGACCTAATCAATATGGACATTAGTAAGATGTCAGAACTAGAGTTCAGAATGACGATTTTAAAGGTACTAGCTGGGCTTGAAAAAGCATGGAAATTATTAGAGAAACCCTTTCTGGAGAAGTAAAAGAACTAAAATCTAACCAAGTTGAAATCAAAAAGGTTATTAATGAGGTGCAATCAAAAATGGAGGCTCTAACTGCTAGGATAAATGAGGCAGAAGAGAGAATTAGTGATATAGAAGACCAAATGATGGAAAATAAAGAAGCTGAGAAAAAGAGAGATAAACAACTATTGGATCACGAGGGCAGAATTCGAGAGATAAGTGATACCATAAGACGAAACAATATTAGAATAATTGGGATCCCAGAAGAAGAAGAAAGAGAGAGGGTCAGAAGGTATATTGGAGCAAATCATATCAGAGAACTTCCCTAATTTGGGGAAGGAAACAGGCATCAAAATCCAGCAGGCACAGAAACCCCCTCAAAATCAATAAAAATAGGTCAACACCCTGACATCTAATAGTAAAACTTATGAGTCTCAGAGACAAAGAGAAAATCCTGAAAGCAGCTCAGGAGAAGAGATCTGTAACCTACAATGGTAGAAACATTAGATTGGCAACAGACCTATCCACAGAGACCTGGCAGGCCAGAAAGGACTGGCATGATATATTCAGAGCACTAAATGAGAAAAATATGCAGCCAAGAATACTATATCCAGCTAGGCTGTCATTGAAAATAGGAGAGATAAAAAGCTTCCAGGACAAACAAAAACTAAAGGAATTTGCAAACACGAAACCAGCCCTACAAGAAATATTGAAAGGGGTCCTCTAAGCAAAGAGAGAGCCTAAAAGTAACATAGACCAGAAAGGAACACAGACAATATACAGTAACAGTCACCTTACAGAAAATACAGTGGCACTAAATTCATATCTTTCCATAGTTACCCTGAATGTAAATGGGCTAAATGCCCCAATCAAAAGACACAGGGTATCAGATTGGATAAAAAAATAAGACCCATCAATATGCTGTCTGCAAGAGACTCATTTTAGACCCAAAGACACCTCCAGATTGAAAGTGAGGGGGTGGAAAACCATTTACCATGCTAATGGACACCAAAAGAAAGCTGGGGTGGCAATCCTTGTATCAGACAAATTAGAAATAAAAGACATCTGAATCAGCAAAGAAGAAGTCAAACTCTCACTCTTTGCAGATGATATGATACTTTATGTGGAAAACCCAAATGATTCCACCCCAAAACTGCTAGAACTCATACAGGAATTCAGTAAAATGGCAGGATATAAAATCAATGCACAGAAATCAGTGGCATTCCTATACACCAACAAGACAGAAGAAAGAGAAATTGAGTCGATCCCATTTACAATTGCACCCCAAACCATAAGATACCTAGGAATAAATCTAACCAAAGAGGCAAAGAATCTGTACTCAGAAAACTATAAAATACTCATGAAAGAAATTGAGGAAGACACAAAGAAATGGAAAAACGTTCCATGCTTATGGATTGGAATAACAAATACTGTGAAGTTGTCAATGCTACCTAGAGCAATCTGCACATTTAATGCAATCCCTATCAAAATACCATCCACTTTTTTCAAAGAAATGGAACAAATAATCCTAAAATTTGTATGGAACCAGAAAAGACCCCTAATAGCCAGAGGAATGTTGAAAAAGAAAAGTAAAGCTGGTGGCATCACAATTCCGGACTTCAAGCTCTATTACAAAGCTGTAATCATTAAGACAGTATGGGACTGGCACAAAAATGGACCCTCAACTCTATGGTCAACTAATCTTCGACAAAGCAGGAAAGAATGTCCAATGGAAAAAAGGCAGTCTCTTCAACAAATGGTGTTGGGAAAATTGGACAGCCACTTGCAGAAGAATGAAACTGGACCATTTCCTTACACCACACACAAAAATAGACTCAAAATGGTTGAAAGACCTGAATGTGAGGCAGGAGTCCATCAAAATCCTAAAAGAGAACACAGGCCGCAACCTCTTCGACCTCAGCCGCAGCAACTTCTTCCTAGAAACATCGCCAAAGGCAAGGGAAGCAAGGACAAAAATGAGCTATTGGGACTTCATCAAGATAAAAAGCTTTTGCACAGCAGAGGAAACAGTCAACAAAACCAAAAGACAACTGACAGAATGGGAGAAAATATTTGCAAATGACATATCAGATAAAGGGCTAGTATCCAAAATCGATAAAGAACTTCTTAAACTCAATACCCAAAGAACAAATGATCCAATCAAGAAATGGGCAGAAGACATGAACAGACATTTGTCCAAAGAAGACATCCAAATGGCCAACAGACACATGAAAAAGTGCTCAACATCGCTCGGCATCAGGGAAATCCAAATCAAAACCTCAGTGAGATACCACCTCACACCAGTCAGAATGGCTAAAATTAACAAGTCAGGAAACGACAGATGTTGGTGAGAATGTAGAGAAAGGGGAACCCTCCTACACTGTTGATGGGAGTGCAAGCTGGTGCAGCCACTCTGGAAAACAGTATGGAAGTTCCTCAAAAAGTTGAAAATAGAGCTACCCTACGATCCAGCAATTGCACTACTGTGTATTTACCCCAAAGATACAAATGTAGGGATCTGAAAGGGTACATGCACCCTGATGTTTATAGCAGCAATGTCCACAGTAGCCAAACTATGGAAAGAGCCAAGATGTCCATTGACAGATGAATGGATAAAGAAGATGTGGCATATATATATATATACATATATGTATATATGTGTGTGTGTGTGTATATATATATATATATATATATATATATATATATATAAAATGGAATATTATGAAGCCATCAAAAGGAATAAAATCTTGGCATTTGCAACGACATGGATGGAACTGGAGGGTATTATGCTGAGCGAAATAAGTCAATCAGAGAAAGACATGTATCATATGACCTCACTGATATGAGGAATTCTTAATCTCGGGAAACAATTGTGTGAATTGTGTTAAGACTGTTGAATCACAGACCTTTACCTCTGAAACAAATAATACATTATATGTTTAAAAAAAAAAGAAGAAAGTAGGAAGGGAAAAATGAAGGGGGGGAATCAGAGGGGGAGATGAACCATGAGAGACTATGGACTCTGAGAAACAAACTGAGGGTTCTAGAGGGGAGGGTGGTGTTGGGATGTGTTAGCCTGGTGATGGGTATTAAAGAGGGCACTATTGAATGGAACACTGGGTGCTATACGCAAACAATGAATCATGGAACACTACATCAAAAACTAATGATGTAATGTATGGTGATTAACATAACATAATAAAATAAAAAAGAAAAATTTTATCCTTGATTTTTAAAATAAGTAGCTTAATTTGATGAAGTTAGGAAAATCTGCAACCTGTGTAACCTGTTGATACAGTAAACAGATTATATAGACTATTTTCTTTCCACTATCTTCTTGAAAAAAATTGCTGGTTAACCTGAACCACAAGGCAGAAAACTACAGAAAGTTTTTCTCTTCTTTGCTTTCACAGACTTGAAGGATTACTTATATAACGTCTAATAGCTATTCTACATTTTTTGGCAACTTTACTGTAACCTGAATTATTGAAAAACCATTTACAAAGCCATCAAATATCATACACAAAGTCTTCTAAGAGCTTGAGGAAATGTCAAATTGCAAAGATAACTATTTATTCTATTCACTTAGAACATTCAACCAAACAGTCGGGACTTTTGAAGAACTCCAAAAATACCTTGAAGGGTATGTGGCAAACCTGAACCGTGATGATGAGAAAAGACATGCGAAGTAAGTGAAGCAGTATTTTCCTCAGCTGCATGTGACTTCTGGCAAGTGTGTGTGATTCGCTCTGTGGTAACTTTCAGTGTGCCGCCACTAGAAAACTGGGGGCAGTTCTTTTAAATTGTTCTTGCACAAAGAAGATGCCACTTACCACTAGTATGGATGTTACTTTAGTCTGGAAGTAGTCAGCTTCTTATTTTGGGTTGATGAGTAGTAACGTGAGGGAGACATTTCCTGAGAGGGGGCATTGGGAAATGGTTGCTTGACATTGTCTTTCCAATGTCAAAAGGATGTTATTCAGAAATGAAGCCTATATTGCCCCTGGAAATCAAACAGGAATGCCAAGGCACTAGAGTAACCAGTTCATTCTGATTCCAGGTAAAGAGCTAGGAGGAGAGGCAGAATTATTTCAGAATATAAGGGAGCTGTTGCCCCGGGCTGTGTGTGTGTGTGTGTGTGTGTGTGTGTGTGTGTGTGTAGGAAGGAATTGGGTTGGACTAAATACAGTAATATTGATGAAAAATGTTGTGCTTAAGAGAAAAACTACTTTGTAAAATTAAAATTGTCTGAAAATCCTTTACAGTTTGTAGAGTAAATACTTAAGCATATATTCACCAGGTAGTACTAATGAAGCTGGAGTCGAAAGTTCTAGAAAACTGACATTTGAGTTAAATTAGAACACTCAGTCAGGACCGCCTAAGTTTTTTGTTTTTGAATTTTTATGCAAGGAATATATTTGCAGTTTTTATGTTCTTAAAGACCTTTTGTAGTAAGAACAATTTATGAATATATATATATATATATATATATATAATATAGGTCAGAGCAGTATATCTTAATTAAAAGAGAAAAATGAGTATTTCCAAACAATGATACTTAGATATAAAGTAAGAAATGTATCCTTCATGTTTTACTAAGCAGTCATTCTGGTTCAGCCATGGAAAGCTTCAAAATCTGACAAAAATAGCAAAACACAGCAAAAATTCTGTGTGGCGTTCTCCTGTGTACATAGTCAAAGGAATGGCTCACTGGTTTTACTTCCTCTCACTGACTCTTAAAAAAACACACACATATTTATTGAGATATACTTTAAATACTACACAATTCAGCTCTTTTAACCTCTCATTGATTCAGTTTGACATTTATCTATTATTGTGTATGTGTGAGAATTTTTTTGTTTGTTTATTCTTTTGTTTTCCTCCCCAGATGTAACTAAATCTGATCCTATAAAAGTTGAGATAGCCTTTGTAGCAATTACGGGCAGTAATCCTGGCAGAAATAAGACTATGGTACGAGTGGAATTTATGTGTGTCATGACCCTGGCTTCACTAAGGGGGTGTATGCAAAGTTTCACTTTTCTTATACAGGAGATCCATGTCTAACTGGAAGCTGTCCAAAGCACTCTCTCTGGAGATGATTCAGCTGAAGGAGAAGGTGGCCAGATTTTCCTCATCATCCCCATTCCAGAACCTTGAGATTATCGCAACACTGGGCGTTGGTGGGTTCGGAAGAGTTGAGCTTGTAAGGGGTTTACGTTTCAAGCATCTGAGAGAAGCCTTTTGACTTTTTTTGTTTTATATTCCAGTGTATCTTGGAGGAACATATGAATTGTTATTGCTGTCTTAAATGTTGCTTTGAACTGAAATTAAGAAAGTACATTTTTCACTGTGTGTGTTGTATAGTAGCAGGTCTATGCTAATAAGTCACTTGTAATAATATAGCTGTGATTTCAAGCTTCTGTGTCACATCCTTTTGTGAATCCTTTTCTTGATTATAATTATTGGAGAATGTACCAAGTAAGTGTTCCCAGAGGCTCTAAATCATTAAAAATGTATTTTCTAAGAGGAAAATGTGTATACACACACACTCATGACATGTTAACTATATACTAAAGAAAAGAAGAATGTGTCCAGTGGAAGTTTATTTATTAGAAATAAAATCTTTAATATTATAGTTGACACGACTCCACTGCCATGTCCGTATTTGGCTGTCATTATCCCATCTTGGGTTGCTCAAGATTTTCTATCAGGAAAAAAAGAAAAGAAGATGACTGTAAGGGATTATTTGAGGAGTAGCCTTCTGTAGTATTGATCAGGACAGCTGGGAACTTACGGCCTGATTTTGGCTGTATTTTCCACATCACCACCTCTCTGAGCTTTATAACTAGCTTCCAAGGAGTAACAGAGCAGTCCTGTCAGATCAAGTGCTCCAGGGAAACCGTAGAATGGAGATCTGTGACCTTACTGGAGACAGATGGCTCTGAACCCTTGGCTATTCCCAAGCCCTTCTTCGCCCAGCAGATTTTTAACGATTCACTGTACATTATAACCTTTGGGAAGTATGCTGACACCTTCATTTGCTGGATGGCCCTGGACATGGGCAGATCAGAAGTGCTGCCAGGAGACTCTGGATAATACACTTCACACCCAGTCAATACCTCCTCTCTGATGGGTAGGGGGGGAGGTGAAAAACAATTTCTTCATAAGAAATAAGTCACCTTTTTTATGCCATATGGAGAGACAAGGGCAATATCTATCAGCAGTGGTATTTTTCACCAAAGATCCTGGCAAAAAGATTGAATTAGCAATGCTGAGATCTGTTTTATATATATATAGTTAGATAATAATAATTGAAACAATAATTCCACCATTGATTTAAAAATCCTAGGCAGAGCTAATGGCAAATGTGAGAAAAATGTGGGGTGCAGCCAAATCTACAGTTTCATTATTTATCAAATATAGTCTGCTTATGGAGTTATAAGCCTATCTGAGTACATATCTATTAAAATTTTTTATTTCCTTTCAAGGGAAAATTTTGTTTGTCCATCTAAAGCAGCAGGCTGCGAAAGAACTTTCTGCACTTCAGGAACTGTTCTATCCGTCTGCAATCCTGGAGGGTAGCTAGCAACTCACCAGCTTTTGAAATGTGGCTAGTGCAGCTGAGGAACTGAATTTCTTATTTAAATTAACTTAAAATTAAATAACCTCATGTGACTAGTTGCTGTCATGTTGGATAGTGCAGCTATGGATTTTGATTTAATATGTTTTGTTTTGAAAATCAAAGAAGTGCATATTAAGAAAGAATAATTTTTTTGGCAACTCTGGTCAAAGTTTTCCATATCACACACTCAATAGTGAATAGATTTATAAACATTAAATCTAACTAGAGTTGGTTTTTCTTGTTACAATGCAAACGTTTTAAGAGCATGTTCCAGATATGTGAACTTTTTTGGAAATTACAATGAAAGGGAAGGGTGTGCACTTGAATAAAACTTAGTTCCAGAGGGATACGTGGTTAAAAGGTTACATACTGTTTAAATGTGAAAGAAGTTCAACTCTTCATTGGTTAACATGTTTTATATAGGTATTATAAATCTTTCCATTAAGTTAATTTTGAGGGATCTTTTTCTTCTTACATAGGTTAAAGTGAAAAATGAGAATGTTGCTTTTGCTATGAAGTGTATAAGGAAGAAGCACATAGTTGACACAAAACAACAGGAGCATGTCTACTCAGAAAAGAGGATTCTAGAAGAGTTGTGTTCTCCCTTCATCGTGAAGTAAGTGAGCATTTGGCTCCCAGAATTTAGGATTGTAGACCCTTTTGAATGTTTTCATGCAAGATAACAGAAGAGGAAAAGGAGGCCGTACTCTGAATTCTCCCTCCCTGTCACAGCAACAATACATAAAATGTTAGAAGTTTGAAGTCTGGAGTCAAGAGTTCAGATTTTTTATTCTTGAGTAAATCTCAGGAAAAGTGTGTGTGTGTGTGTGTGAGAGAGAGAGAGAGAGAGAATATAAAATTATTGTGGAATAACTTGAACTGATTATTTAATCCATACCTACTACAGAATTTGGGAAGCAAATAATTCATTTGAAACCCTCAGGGGACAGACTGCTGTTGAATTTCTGCAAGAAGTGGCATTTGGGCTCATGTCGGCTGGTAGGGACCTGTAGAGCCTGGTCCTAGCAATGCCCAGATCCTGAAAGATCCATCTCCTAATAGTCACTATTCATCCTTTCCCAGAGTTTGGGAGAGAATTGTGTTATTCTAGGCCACCGCTGTCTTTACTTGTGAATTCATGAGTTAGTGGTGTAGGCCAGTTGAGACATATATTTTCATACAGGTCATAGCCCTAGAGTATAGTTTCAGTGATTTCCAGGTGAAGTAAAGTGCCCTTATAGTGGATAGAATTTATGTTTTTGGATCAAATGCCTTGAGAGAATCTTCCTGCCTATCCATATTCCCACACCCATTTTTTTTTCAACATTAAAAAAGTTGAACCCAGGCAATGCTAACAATAGAGTCATCCAATTATTTTTATATTGTGTTCCCAGAATTTCCCCCCTTTCATCAATAATTCATTAACAAACTATCAGGAGCAGCTTCAGGGCATGAATTAGGTTTTATTATTCTCATTTCCAGCTGTCTGCAAAGTGCCTGGCATATAAGGAAATGATAATGTAATAATAAATGTTAATGACATTTATTGAGAAATTAGCATGTGCCAGACACTATTCTAAGCAAAATATATATGTGATATATCATATATAATGTTTAATATATATTTAAAATATGTTATATTTACATTTATTTTATATATTATGTATACAGATATATAGCATATATTAAATTAATATATAATTAATATAAAATCAAATGAATACTATATATTCCTCTGATCTTTATGATATAACAGTGAGGTAAATGTTATGATTGTCCTCAAGAGCAATAAGAAAACTAGGCTGCATAGCTCATAAATGGCCGATCAGGGATTCAAGCCTAAGCAGCTTGGATTCAGAGCCCACACTAAGCTGCTTGGAACCAGAGCCCACTCTGAGCTACTTTGCTAAATTGCTTCTGCTGTCTGCGCATGATCTGGGTGCCCTGTTGTTACCCAGTGTTAACATAGGGTACCCTGCCCAGGTCCCTCCCACATCAGGATTGAGGCTGTCATTCCTACAGCTTCTGGGAGTGTTGCCAACTGATGACTCTAGCTCGGTCCTTTCCTGGTCATTGCTCTCAGGCGAAGAGAGCCACCTTGCCCAAGATCATATTCTGTTTCCAGGTACAGCCTGCAGCCAATGATGGCAGAGCTCCTTGAGGCTGAGGCTTTCATTGAAACTCGAAACTCGATCATAACCAACTCTCCTGCTGCCCAAGTGTGTCTGTGTGTCTTATTCCTCCCCTGGGGTGGGGGGTTGTTCCCAAGTACACTACCCGCTAAACTTACTGCTGATAGGTCTCCGTCTCACAGTCTAGTTTTTGAGACCAACCAGAGGATATAAGACGTGGGCATAAAGGGAGCTCATAAAGGAGACATATGAGGAGATCTCTGGGCTTTTGGAGGGAAGAGAGGCCATATTTAGTAGGGGGGAAGATGAGCTGCTGTATCGGGCTCCTGAGCTTCGTCTTGAGGAATGGATAACACTGTTACAGTGAAACTGAGATGAAGAAGGTCAGTCTGTGTGTACAGGGAGGGCAGTCTAAGGAGGGCAGTCTAACATGTGCAAAAGCAAGGCAGGAAGAAAGATCAAAGAGCATTCGGTGAGAGGTCCCATGTAGCTGGAGGATGTTTGGAATGAGATGAGCACCAGTATTCCAAATGATATTGATGATGTTCTTAAGCAACTTTAAAAAGCTTTTAAAACCAGATTTTTAATAATAACCATGTTTTTATGTGTCTTCACAGATTATATCGTACTTTCAAGGACAATAAGTATGTATACATGCTTCTGGAGGCCTGCTTAGGTGGGGAGCTATGGAGTATATTAAGGGACAGGTAATGAAAAAGGATTATAAGCATTAAGCTGTGTTCTCACATCTGGTCTAAAGGATGCTTTATTCACGATCATTTAAAGAGACATAATGAAAGTCATTAAGAAACGGTCCTAAGAAAATATTATCATCTGATAAAATAGTAATGGTGGTATTTTCTTAGCTAACATTGTACTTACGCAATAGACACCCTATAAGGTAATCTGTCATTTCCATATTAGGGATCACAGAATCCCAGGCCTCGAAAGAGAGTCACATGGTTAGTGCGAGGCAGAGCAGCTGGAAACCCAGATGTTACTGATTCTGAATCTCTACGAGGGAAATGAAGAAAGGGGCGCGGAGTGGTGAAGTAGAGTGAGACTCCTGCAAAGATTCAGTTTTACAAAAGGGGTGGTTTCTGCATAATCGAAACCACAGATGTTTACTGAGTACCACCAGTATGCAAGGCTCCATCGTAGACAGTTGCGGGGGATGGGGGTTCTAGACAGTGTAAACTTTCCTAACCAGAAGGATAAAAAGAGTAAACTTTTCCTCCAGTGAGTTTAGATTTTATTTGGGTAGATAACATGATGTGCAGTTTTAAAACATTTTATTATTTAGTGTGTAAACTAAATATGACGGAGAAGTTGGCAATTTGTAATTAAATGCCAAATGAGTGTTGCAGATTGTAAATTCGGAGGAGAGGAAAGATATAAAACTGTGATGAAAGAGGGGAGGACTGGACCTAACTTCTAAAGATGACCAAAATTTGGAAAGGCAGAGAGGAAGGGAAAGGGATGTAAGATAAAACAGGAAAGTTGAGATAGGATTATGTGTCTTTGGGGGTGTTTCACATCAGGATTTGAGTAGAAGACAAGGCCAGTGAAAGAGGTGAGAAGTTAGGTTTGCATGAGGTTATGGAGGTTAATGCCAGGCCAAACATTTGGACAGTGTTACCTGGGCCAGTGGCTCTCAACCTTGGCTTCTCATTACAGTCACGTGGAGAGCTTTACAAACAAAGTAAAAATGCCTAGCCCTAATGCCAGAGGTTATGATTTGGTTCACCTTGGATGGGGTCTAGTAAATGACCTCTCCGGCAATTCTAATGTGCATTCGTGGTGGAGAATCCCAGACCTAGGTAATGGCAGACCTTTGAGCATCTGCCAAGAGATGGATGCATTGTGTTAGGAATGTGTTGTTGGATGGATCTGAATGGGGAAAACCCAGCAGGGTGCAAAGACTTGCATGATACCTACAGAAACATTTGCTTCCTCCACCTTTGCTTCAACATGCAGATCTGTTAGAAAGGGGAGTTGGTACTCTCTGTTAGGCACTGTGTCTGACTCTCGAAACAATACATTCAGGAAGTCATAAACCCATTTTACAGATAGGGAACTGAGGCTCAAAACAGCCACACAACTTGCCTGAGGATACGATGATGGAAGAAGCAGGAGTCAAAGCCAGTTTCTTTCACTCCAAAGCCATACGCTTCCACAACTTCATGGCACAAACCACCACCACTTTTTAATAACTCAGTGTGGAAACCCACATGCAATGCCCTCACAGGGCAAGTCTAATATCATCAAGGTGCCCCAAACAGGAAAGAGTTATGACCCTATTTCTACATGGGTTATTGTTACATGCTATACCAACAGGAAATGAAAATGATCACTTGAGTCATTTTTTAGTCAAGCAATAAATTACAGAAGTCTGCTTTAAGCTCTCCATTAAAATAGTTGCATTTTCTCCAGAATTTGCCATAAATATCTTAAAAAGTCTTGTTTTCTTATGTTTCTATTTTATGTATCCATATATGGATTACCAGAAACTATTGTTGGAATGGAGACATTTTAACTTGAGTGAAGTACTTCTCATTTGCCTCAAGTATCCCCCTAAATTTCTTTACCATCATCGGTCTAATTCATGGGCGGTACAAAATACTTTTTGTGTTGATGCCCTCCAAAACATTTATATTGTGCATATTTACCAATGCAATAACTGACACCTGGAATAGACAATAAATATGTGTGTCTAGAGTATTAAGAGAGAAAATGATTTCATTGCAGAGGCAGCTTCGATGAACCCACCTCCAAGTTCTGCGTCGCTTGTGTGACAGAAGCATTTGATTACCTGCATCGACTAGGTATTATCTACAGAGACCTGAAACCAGAAAACTTAATTCTAGATGCTGAAGGTTATCTTAAATTGGTAAGAAAAAAATCTGTAACAGTATCATAAGAGATATTTCTAAATACAAAGTTGTGTCATATTTGCATATTGCTTTTAATTTGGGGGGACCTGCTATTTTCACCATGGGGGGTATGGCCTGTGACATTGGCACCCTTAACACGGGGAAGTGTTGCGAGCATATTCTTTTTGGCGTAGGAATTTAATATTTCAACCATACTGATGACTGCAACTAAGGACTCACCTAATAGAATGCCTTTAATATTGGATTTTGTTAATATTTTTGTTTAATATATTTAAATAGGTTTTAATACATTACTGCTACATATAGGGACTGGCTATAATAAAGAATAAGGAAAGATGATAGTCTGTCTCCTGTCCCAAGATAGCCACTGTCTGTATAGGGAGGAAAATACACATATGTGTGTTAGTACGCTTTTTTTTTTTTTAAATCTTTCTGGGTGATTCTAAAGTACAACCAGGGCTGAGAATCACAACACTAGACTAGAAGCTCTTTGAGGACAGAGACTTTCCTTGCTATCCATCTTTGTAATCCTCTGATGCCTAACATGCATCCCTTTGCAGTTATACTACCAGTCACATAAATTTACTTTCAGTGTGAAACTCTAAGAGAACTGGGCAGTCATGGGGGGGAGAAACCAAGGCACTTTCGACGGAACCAAGCTGAGTTTTCTTGAGTTTATCTTGTCAGTATGTCAAGGACATGAAACCATCTCTGAATGTAACATTTACAAAGATATTAAAAGTTTCTCACATCAGGACTTTCATACATGGAAATAATACTAGCTATCACTTCATAAGTAGTTTAGTATGTTATGTGTCAAGATCTGTGCTAAACATTTTACAATTAATATATATAACAATTGATGAGGTAGGTTTTATCATCCACATGTTACAGTGAGTAATTTAACCTTAGGAATTAAACTTATGTGTAATTGCCAAGCGATTTCTCTCCACAGTAAAGGGGTAAAATAAGTCCTTTCATGTGAAATCTAGTGAACTTCCAAGAAACATTTTGATCCATTCAAGCTTTATTTTATCTGTGAAAGGTAGCTTTGAGAACTGGGGAGGTAGTAACACAGGCCTCAATCTCTCCTCTTCTTCACAATTCCTTCATTGGCTATGCCTCTTACAGCTATTTAGGGAAACCCTTTGGAATTTTCTAGAACTAAAACCATCATGAGGGATGCAGACTATCCATTAGGTTCATTCCTTTTTTTTTTCAGAACTGTTTTTTAAAAATTGGATAGCATATTTATTATTAATAGCCATGGGGGTCCATAAATATCTCCCCTGTTAGCCAGTGTTATCCATCCAGCTAACTCATTTGCCAACTATCTAAATGAAGAATGACAACTAAAGCCTTTAGAGATTAAAATGTAAATGTTGAATCTTTCCATTTCTAGCTATATATCAAACTAGATATACTGAAATTCTCTCACTACCAAATGTCTAAAAATACTGGATGAAACATGAAAAAGCTGTGTTACATGCATGGCTGACTTTTTAAGACAACACTGGTACTCCTCCGCGGTTGGGAACCACACTTGAGGAGGAGTACAGCCTAGAACTCAAACAATGAAGCTGCTGTCTTGTGGGCACCCAGTGATCCAAGATGGCTCAGAGGTCTGATTTTAGTAGCTGCACCTAGTTTTGGACCTGGGCAGTGAGGGAAGTTGAATCAGAGAACATTTCCCAGAGCCAGGAATCACACAGATCACACTCTCGGAAAAATGGAAAGCAAGAAAAAAGATCTAATTTATGAAGACAGAGTACTTGCAAGAAAACATGCTTTTCTCATTATTGGGCTCTTGGTAGAGGAGCAAAAGAGTCTCCTTTAAGAATTCTTGGCCATAGGCTTGTCTTCATGGAGATTGGGTGTTTAGTCTTCAAAGATGGAAAACCCCGTGCAAGAACTTGAAAATGGATTCATGTTGATAGCATGCCCAACTTTTCAAGAGTCAATGTATAGTCTGTCTGGATGAAGGTACTCTTAACTCAGGATACAAAGAACTCCCAGGGATAAAGTCCCAGAGAACATGAGCTCACATTTTTTTTTAAATTTTTTATTGTTATGTTAATCACCATACATTACATCATTAGTTTTTGATGTAGTGTTCCATGATTCATTGTTTGTGCATAACACCCAGTGCCCCATGCAGAATGTGCCCTCTTTAATACCCATCACCAGGCTAACCCATCCTCCCACCCCCCCTCCCCTCTAGAACCCTCAGTTTGCTTTTTCTCATGGTTTGTCTCCCCCTCCGATTTCCCCTGCTTCGTTCTTCCCCTCTTGCTATCTTCTTCCTTTTTTCTTTTTCTTCTTAACATATATTGCATTATTTGTTTCAGAGGTACAGATCTGTGATTCAACAGTCTTGCACAATTCACAGCGCTCACCATAGCACATACCCTCCCCAATGTCTATCACCCAGCCACCCCATCCCTCCCACCCCACCCCCCACTCCGGCAACCCTCTGTTTGTTTCCTGAGATTAAGAATTCCTCATATCAGTGAGGTCATATGATACATGTCTTTCTCTGATTGACTTATTTCAATGAGCTCACATTTTAAAAAAATAAAACAAAAAATATATATGAGGGAAAAAAAGGTACCATGAGCATTATTTGGCAGGCAAATAAGTGCTTCATTATTGGAGTAATCAGATACAAAATGTAAAATAAATCCATCTCACACGCCTTTTAAAAATAAGAGAGGGAATGACAAATGAGTAATGAACAGAGGAAAAAATGTAGTAGGTTTAGAAAATAATAAATAAAACTTCTATTAAGGACTTAAGAATATAATAATTGAAATTATATATTTAAGGAAGTCTCATTAATGGTGGAGCAGCTTCCATTGAACTAATCTTCTTGGTGAGATTAATTATAATATATGTGTAAGAGAGCAACAAAAAGTAGACATTTAAACCTTGAAAAAAGGGAACCATGCTGGATGAAAAATCCACATTGCTACAGCTGTTTAAACTGTTCATTTCAGGACACACCTTACTGTATAAGGCATGGGGATAAATCTTTAGTTAACATCATACCTAACAGTGAAATATTGAACATTTTCCCATTAGATTGTGAACAAGGTAAGAATATTTTCTTTCCACTTTTTTTCAACATTATAACAGAGGTCTTAGCCAATAAAATAAACCAAGAAAAAAAAATGAAAGATGAGATGAGAAGATGAGAAATGGAGAGGTTATCTGTCTTTATTTTCAGACAACATGATTGTTTACGTAGAAGAACCTAAAGGATCTACCAAAGAAGTACTAGAAGGAATAAGCATGATTACCAGTACAAAGTTAATATATAAATAAAATTATAAGTCACTTAAGTCAATATATAAATAAAAACTATTTTTCTATACTAGCAGTAAATATTTATAAATGAAATAAAAATACTATTTATGATAACGTCAAAAATTATAAAATAAATTTGAATACATTTAACGTGTAAAAATGTGTAAGACCTCCACACTGAAAACCACAAAATATTACTGAGTAAAAATATATAACTAAATGGTAAGGCATACTGTGTTCGCATATTGGATAACTCAATATTTGATAAGATGTCCATTCTTCCCAGATTAATTACAGATTTAAGGTCATTGTAATATAAATTAGAGCAGGTGCATTTTTAGAAACTGAGGCATTTACTCTAAAATTTACACAGAAACTCAAGAGTTTAGAAAAGTTAATAACCACTTTGAAAAAAGAACAAAACTGAGGAATTTATTGTATCTGATACTATAAACAACAGTAATCAAGGCAGTGTCATAACAGGACAAATAGCATAATCTAACAGAATAAAGTCCAGAGATAGACATAGAATCAACTGATTTTTAGCAGAAAGAGAAAAGCCAGTCTTCTCAATAGACGATGCTGAAACAACTGGATATGCATATGTGGGGAAAAAAATGAACCTGCTCCCACCTCACACGATATAGAAAAATTAACTCAACATGGTAATATGGTAATATTTTCACAACATGGGGTAGGCAGAGGTTTCTTAGAATACAGATAGTATTAATTTGTATTATAAAAATTTCAAGCTACTATAATAAAAATATCATAGACTGGGTGACTTAAATGATAAACATTTATTTCTTACAGTTTTAAAGCCATGAAGTCCAAGATCAAGGTGCTGGCAGATCTGGTATCTGTCTGGTCAGGACCCACTGCTGGGCTGGCAGAGAGCTGCCTTTTCATTCCTTCACATGAGAGAGAAAGACACACACACACACACACACACACACAGAGTTTGGCGGGAGCTCTTTTCTTATAAGGGTTCTAATCGCATCATGAGGGCTTGACCTCATGACTTGGTTACCTCCTAAAGGCTCTACCTCCATATTCCATCACACTGGGGATTAGGGTTTCAACATATAAATTTTGGGGAGACACAAACATGCAGTCCATAATAATTAGACTTCTTCAAAATTAAAAACTTCTGATAATTAAAATACATTAGGGAATGAATTGTCATGCCATAGACTGGGGGAAAATATTTGCAATATATATTTATATGACAGAGGACTTGATTGTATTGGGAAATATACAAATAACTCCTACAGCTCAATAATAAAAAGACAACCCATTTAAAAAAATGGTCAAAGATCTTGAAAAATCACTTCACAAAAGAAGACATAGGAATGATTAATAAGCCATTAATAAGTCATTATCAAGGAAATGCAGATTAAAACCACAAAGAGGAACCATTTCATAGCCACTAAAATGACTACAATTTAAAAGACTGACAATACCAAGTGTTGGTGAGGACTTTCTCCTAAATTACTAGTGGAGAAAGAAAACTGAAAAATAGTCGGTCCGTTTTATATTGAGTCAAACATACACCTAATCTAAGACAAAAAAAAATTCAACTTCCAGGTAGAAACTTCACTCCTTAGTATTTATTTAGGAAAACTGAAATCATGTCTTCCAAAATCTTGTTCATCACAGCTTTATTTCTAAAAGTCCCCAAATCAGAAATAGCCCAAATATCCATCAGCAACTAAATGTATAAACGTGATGGCAGTATGTTCAGCAATGGAATGCTGCTCAGCAGTAGAAAGGAATGAATTACAATAAGCAACAATGTGAGTGAATTCTAAAAACTATGTTAAGCAAAAGAAGCCAGATACAAGAGTATATTCTGTATGATTACGTTTATTGACATTCTAGAATCCATGGTAGAAATCAATACAATGGCTGCTCCTGGGAGAGGCATTCGACTGGAAAGGGGCATGAGGGAACTTTCTGATAGAATGAGTGTGTCTATATCTTGACTATAAGGTAGTTGTGGTTACATGTATAATCTGCATCAAAACTCAACTGTATGCCAAAAATCTATGCACACTATTGTGTGTAAATTACACATCAATTTGAAAAATGTAGTAGGTTCAATGTCAGATGATTCACAAATGAAGAGAAAATCAGTTCACCAAAAGATAAATTTAAGTAATTTACACAGAATGTAGCATAGAGACACCAAAAAAAGATGAAAAATAAGAGAACAGAGTGAGAAGTTCTTAAAATTATAAATCAGAGTCCAGGATAAAAATAATATAGAAAATGAGGGAAAAGCAGTATTTAAAGAACACTGGCTGAGAATTTTTTGGGAATTACAAGAAACAACAATCATCAGATAAAGGAACCCAAACAAATCCCATCTGGGACAAATTGTATTTGTTGTGGCTCCTAACTTTGGGTAACAAATCACTCCAAAATGTAATGGCTTAGAACAACAAGAATCATTTATGATCTCTCACCATTTCTGTGGGTTAGAATTTGGGGAGTGGTTCAGCTGGGTGGTTCTGACTTGAGGTCTCTCATGAATTTTCAGTCAGATGTTGGCTGGGGCTTCAGTCACTTGGAAGCTTGTCTGGGGCTTGACCAGGACATCCGAATCCAAAGTCACTTACTCATATGGCTGGGAAGTTGATGCTGGCTATTATTTGGGGGCACAGTGGGCCTCTTTAGAGGTTGACTATTTTCATGGCATGGCAGCTGGCTTCCCTCAGAATGAGTCATCCAAGAGAAAGCTACAATACCTCTTAAGACCTACCCTCAGAGTCGCATCTCAGTGCTTCCACTATATTCTGTTGGTCACATAGGGCCAGCCCTGATTTATTGTGAGATTTATTGTGGGAGGGGACAACAAAAACAAAGTATTAAAAGCTATCAAAGAGAAAAGACAGTTTACGTATAAAGGAGTAAAACTTAGGCTTTCAGTTGACATCACAATAGCAACAAGAGAATCCAGAATGCAGTGGCGGAGTATTTTTAAAATTCTGACAGAAAATAACTAATAAGCTTGAATTGTAAACCCAGGGAAACTATCTTTCAAAAGGGCGAAACAAAGGCACTTTCAAACAAGGATGAAGGGTGTTTACCACCTTCATACAAAGGATGTGCTTAAGGGAGTTGAAAAATGATCCTCTGAGATGCAACCTTAGAAAGATGGTAAACATGTTAAATCTCTTCAATTGATGGTGTACAGGGATCATTCTCATTCTGCTATCTAGTACTGAAAATGAGAAAACACTAAATAACTGAACAGCAGCGACATGAAAACTGGGAGTTGGTATAATTGGAATTAAAGTAGGAGAAAATGTCAGTCATCTTCAAAGGAGACAGCAAGAGAGAAACAGAAAACCTAGAAAACAATCTAAGAGAAAGCAAACGCACCGAGAACAGAAAGAAATCTAACATGCGTAGACAGCTCTCCAGATCAAAACCAAAGATTGTCAAATATTTATTTTATTTAAAAAATAAAAACCAGTTATATGATGTTTACAAGAGACATACCTAAAGCACGAGGCTGCAGAAAGGTGGAAGTGAAAAAGAACAGAAAAAATATGTCTGGGAAATAGTCAACAAATTGAAATACTGGTTTCATTATCAGGGAAGGGGTGTTGCTAGAGATACAAAGTGTTATCCTTTCATTCTACCAATATGATATAAAAATCCTGATCTTTTATTTACCTACTAAAATGCTTCAAAAATAAGCAGAATTTGAAAGAACTAATAAGGAGAAATGAACCACTGTAGGAAATTTTAATACACCTCTCTCAGAAATTGATGGAACATTCAGACCAAATAGCACTAAAGCTTTAGAAGATGTGCACAACACAATTAATAAACTTGATCTAATGGGCTTATAGAATATTGTTCCCAAGAGTTGAAGAATACAAATTAATGATATGTGATCATCCATTAAGGCCATTAAGCAAGTTTCAGCAAATATGAGAAATAGGAATTGGGTTGCTGGCGGCCTGGCCAAGCTGTTCCCCTGAGAGTTCCTGAGGGGATTGCAGTAAGGATGGGGGTGGTGGAGGTGCCTGGTGACAGCACAGCAAGAATGCACATCTGGGTGATGGACACTGGGCTGTCCAGCCTCGGATGTCAAGTCTTCGAGGATGAAAGACTTCATGTAAGGCTGAACTTGGCCTCATTCACCGATTTTGATTAAATGGTGTTTTTCATCTTCCTACATCATTTCTTGGCAATATCTGTGAGGGATCAGATATCTAAGGACAGAAAGAAAGGAACAGTGTTTTTTTGTTTGTTTGTTTGTTTTGTTCTGTTTTGTTTTACCAGCAAAGCATGACCAGTGAAACCATGGGGAAAAAGACCCATGTAAGAGAAAGGTCTGGGTTTTGGAAATGTCTCTCTAGAGGCTCTAGAGATGTGCCTTTCTATGATAATTACAGAGGATGAGTTTGTAGTGTGGGGTGAAGAATTCTACAATTCTTCCCCAATTCACAATTGAGATGGCCAGCCAGATTTGTTTCCAAATGAATTCTGCCTGGTCCAAGGTGTCTCTATCAGTAAACACAATGAGAGGAGATCAAGGATTAGCAGATATTACTAAAAGAACGTCACATCGCCATCTCTCACCCGCCCATCCAATAATTTCCTGAATCTTTCTCCACTTTCAAGGCCGAGAAAAGCTGATGTAGGCAATAATGGTTAAGAGTGTTTCTTTTGGTTATCATGAATGAATTAAGGATAATAATAAGGTGTAGGACAGTACTTAAAGAGTTTAAAGAAGAATCCACCTTGTTCTCAATCCAAGCAGAATTAATGTGGTAGTTTCCCTTCTTGGGTTTGCTCAGCAGAAAACTTGGTAATAATCCAATAAATCAATACACATTCTATATGGTCATGCTATTAACTCATCACTCATCAGTAAATATTCTATATGGTTGTTCTATTAACTCATGGGAGTAATACTTCTCATGTGGTAATAGAGGAACTTTTAATCCTATAGTGAGCATTATGTAAGAAAATACAATGTAGAACATATTAAATGTTGATACTATTGCCTGCTTCTTCATGATCTATCTTCCCCTCTATGCTAATAGCCCCATGAGGGCAGAAACCATGCTATATGGTGTTTACTGCCAGACTTAGAAATTTGCTTAGCATATAAGAATGAATGAAAGGTCAGAGGGGCAGCTTCCTCCTCGCTCCCAAAATAGAAGCATAAAGGTTTTGTTCACTGATGTCAGTGTATTTAAGTTAGAAGTTAAAAACAAAATTTGAAAGAAAAAAAAAAAAACAGGAAGAAACCACTAACAAAAATCATAACTCATCTCACTGGAATTTTAAGGATATTTCAAAATAAATCAAGAATCAGTGAAGAAGAAATTTTCCTATTATAAAACTGAGCTGCAGAACAGACACTACATATGAACACGTGTGGTTACAACTAAAATGATAGAGTAACATTTATAGTCTTAAATGTTTCAACTAGGAAATAAGAAAGGCTAAAAATTAAGGAGCTAAGCATTTAACTTAAGAAGATGGAAATGGGAGAAACAATAAAACCAAAGAAAAGATGGGGAAAAAAAGTTAAGAATATTAATTAATAAAATATGAAATAAAAGGAATACAGAGCCAAAGGTTGATGTTTTGAAAAGACTAATAAAAGTAACAAACTGGAAATGTTGTTCAAATAGTATTTACAGATAAATACTATTATGAAGGAACATCATTTCAGTTAAAGTAGAGATTTATGTGGATTAGAAAGTATTTGGGGAACTTTACTACTATATGTGAAATATCTATTTATTTATGTATATACTATACATGTTATATATATATGTGACATCATATATATAGTTAGGTTCCAGTGAGGGCTCTTTCTGGTTTGCAGATGGCTGTCTTCTCACACTGTCCTCACCTGGCAGACAGAGATCATCTTTCTTGCGTCTCTTTACATAAGGACACTAATCCTATTCATGAGGATGTCACCTTTGTGGTTTAACTGCCTCCCAAAGGCCCCACCTCCAAATATCATTATATTTGGGATTAGAGCTTCGACATAGGAATCTTGTACAGACACAGTCTATAGCTGAACATCCAGAGAATTCACTTCAACGACTTACAATACTAATCAGGTGTGAATTCCTTCAGAAAGCAGTAAGAGATAATTCCCATCTTAGTCTGTGAGGCTACTGTAAACTTGGTTCTCCAAAGGAAACTCCTAGGGAAGGCCAATTAATGTCCCATCCAGCTCATAAATTTAGTGTAAAAATCATAAGTAAAATATTAGCAAACTGACTATAAATTATAACAAGACATCATAACAAAGTTGGATCTATCTCAGGAATTCAAGCATAGTTTAACATTAATTCTATTAAACCAAATCACCATTTTAATAGATTAAAAAAGAAAAACAATTCTTTAATCACCTCAATGGATGCAAAGAAAATTTGATATGTTTCTACATTCAGTTATGATAAAATCTTAGCAAACCAGGAATAGAAAAAAATTTTATTAACCCAATGAAAGATACCTAACAAGGATTTGGAGCAAACACTGTACAACATGATGAAACATTAGAAGTATGCTTTTAGAAGTCAGTGAAATAAGCACTTCTATATTTTGTTGGAGGTTCTAACCCAATGCAGGAAGATATAAAGAAAATTAAAAGAAAGATTGAGACATAAACAACAAAACCTATTTTCCTATGATATGATTATGTAGAAATCCAAAATATAACAACAAATTATTAAAATTAAGTGAAGAGTTTAGTATGATTGCTGGATATAAGATTAATAATATAAGAACTCAGTGTATTTTTAAATATCAGAAACGTAGTTGATAAATAGGAATACAAATACCCTTTTAAAAAGCATACAAATATATTTATGTTTACATAATAGAAATAAAAATATAATGTATCTAGGAATAAATCTAACAAAAATGTGTAAGAGCTTTATTGAGAAACATAGACGAATTTATAGAAAGACATTAAAAACATGTGGATTAGTAAGCTCATTCTCTTTCTTCTGGGCACAGAGCTAGACAACATAACCCATTCTTCCTTGTGGCTGATTGTGGCCCTGTGGCGCAGTTCTAGGTAGTGAAGTGTGAGCTGACATGCTTGTGCACCATGATCAGGCCTGGGTGATAACGACCTCTGCAGATGATCTCCACCCAGTCTTTATGACTTGCGGCTTACAAATACTGAGATTTAAAGTTGGCAGAGCCATAAAGTGGAAGGAGCCCGGCAGGGGTGCCTGGGTCACTCAGTCGGGTGAGTGTCTTGATTTCGGCCCAGGTCATGATCTCAGCTCAGGTTATGATCTCAGGCTCCTGGGATTGAGCCCCATGTTGAGCTCTGTGCTCAGCAGGGACTCTGCTTGGGATTCATCTCTAGTTCTCTTTCTCCCTCTGCCCCTCCCCCTGATAATGCACTCTCTCTCTCTCTCTCTCTCTCAATCTCTCAAATAAATCTTTAAAAAAAGAAAATGGAAGGAGCCTGCGTCCCTGACCCACTGCTTAGAGATCCCCCTACTGCTCAAGAAAATTCATTATGAGAAGAGAGGTAAATTAATGTAGAGTTTAAGCTTTTATACTTTCTTAGGTATGTGTGTTCAACAGTCACTCTAGCATAACCCTAAATCAGAAAGATGTAGAGGTTTCAAAATAGCAAGACTCAACATCAAAAAGATATGAAGTCTCCAAAATCATATACAGATTAGATACACTTCAGTGGAATTCCAGCAAAGCTTTTCATGAAGTTTGGCAAACCGATTTTAAAGTTTATATAGACTAACCAACGGCCAAGAATAGCCAAGAGACATTTCTGAGAGCAAACAAGAAGAGGGTGGGAGGAAATTCTCTCAGATACCCAAATTATAATGCTATCCTTCAAATTAATTACTAATGCGGGGGGAATGTAAATTAAAACCGCAGTGATTTAATACTTACAAATGGCAAAAATAAAAGTTATCACTAAGGGATAGTAAGGATGTAGAGCAACCGGAACTCTGTGCATTACTGCTGGGGAAGGAGGTGGGTAATGCAGTCTGATCCCTAATGAAAGTAATTTGACAACATGTAGTAAAATTGAAGACACTGCATCTTTGATCTTGTAATTCTACCATCTTACATAAACCTCTGCTAGGTAATATGGAAAATGATATTAATAGAAGCATTTTTGTGATAGCACACAATTAGATATTAGGCAAATGCCCATCAATAGCATAATGGACAGAAAAAATCATTTCATGTTAATTCAGTGGTGTATGATACAGCAGTGAAAATAAATGTACCCCAATATCAATTAAATTCACAAAGATAATTTTAAATGAAAATAGGCAGTTTGCCTGAGAACAGATGTAAGATTTATCTAAAGTTTTTAAAAACGAGAACTTATTTTACTTACGGATCTGAAATATGTGGTAATATTAGAAAGGAATGCGAGTACCCAACGAACACCAAAGTCAGAGGAGTGGTGACCTCTTGGCAATGTGCAGTAGGATGCCGGGGAAGGAACACACAGGGCTTCTGCACTGGCTCTGCTCCGTTTACCTGGTGGTAGCTATGGGGGTGCTTTATAACCTGCATATGGGTCACATTAGTTTATGTTTCAGGGTTTTTTTCTAACTTGACAAATAAAAGTAATTATCAGCTCCCACTATATTCTTTCTGCTCGACCATTATTAGCTGTACTTATTGAGTAGTGATTAAGCTTTTCCCACCAATGTGCTGAATGTATGTTGCTTCTTTTCTCTTAAAAATCTTCTACTTCCTCATCGGTTTATATATAATGGGAAGGTTCCCTTTGGAACCTGGTTCAAGTCTCACCTCCCATATCCACGACCTTCCTAGACTTTAATTTTCTCCTCTTTAACATCAGGATAACAGTTGCTCACTCCCCAAGCTGTTGTGAAGATCATACTTATACATGTGCATTTACATATCTTATCGAAACTCATGTTAACAGTTATCTCTTCATTCAGATTTTTTTCACCAAATAGGTGTTGAACATCTGCTGTGTTACAAATGCTGTAGGGGTTACAAAATGAATAGGTATAACGCTTCTCCTCAAGGAGCTAGATTTATTCACACACAACTAGAGGATGTTGCCCCAAGGAATGTAACTGTGGAATATAAACAGTGTTAAACACCTCAGAGGAGAAAGGAATTGGTTCTATAAATTCAAGGAAGGCTTCAGAGAGGTGGTGGCATAGGAGATGAGCGTCCAAAAATTTTTTTCAGTTTGTGCTCATGCATGCAGAGCTCCCCTTCAACTTGCCCACTTTCAAGTAAACGCACTAAGTATTTGGGGTGGGTCACCACACCCCCATAAAGAATGGGTTGTTGCCATGAAAGACGCATACCTTAGCCTCCTCACTCCCATCCAGTGGAGACCATCCACTGTTGCCCATTTTAGTGGATGGACATTAGTATCACAAGGACATGAAATCATCATTGGTTGTTGCAGACAGGATAAACAGATTCCTTTGCACCCTTGTCTAGACTTGGGCAAAGTAGGTGCCCTGAAAATTCCACATAAATATTTTTTTGGAATGTTATGTCCCCATGACTTATTTGGCTTAATTAGACTGGTCATTTTGTATCCATTTTTTTATGTGACCAAGAGAACCAATAGCTGACAAATTTACTGACCCAGAGAGAAACTTCGGGGAAAAAGCTAATACCAACTGGACACAGGCTCCAGCAAGCCACAATGTTAATTTTGCTATTTCTGAATGATGCAATCACCACTGCAGATTTAGAAGCATCTTAAAAACCTTCTAATTCATTAAAATCTTTGGAGACTTGATGTGTTTAAACTCTCAACATCATGTAAGCTGCCTTTCATAATGGAAATTTAATAGAGACAAGAGAAAACCTGTGTGTAGCTTCTCTGGATATTCTTCCTGAAAGCTCAGTTTTGTGAGTAGAATTAAAAAAAAAAAAGTGTGGGAATATTTTCTTGCCTTCTAGAATGATCCTTTAAAACATTAGTCAGGACATGTATATCCTCTTAATCCTCCAGTGGCCTCTTAGACAAAAAAAAACCAAAAACAAAACTGAAGTTCTTTCTGGGGTTTACCAGACCAGTACCTAATCTGCCTTCGCTTCCTGTCTCTCTTCCCCTCATTCATAGTGGCCCAGCCACACTGGCCTTCTTGCTGAGCCTTGAACTTACCACGCACGTTCCCAAAGGCTAGGGCTTTCGCGCTGCTCTTTCTCTGTCAGAATCACTCTTGCTCAGAGCCTTTTTCTTATTTCAGTCAGATTGCTGCTGAAATCTGCTCAAATGCTACCTCCTCAGAGAGCCCTTTCCTGGTCACTCTATTGAGAATAAAATTCCTATTGATTGCCGTACCCCACTCTGCCATGTGTTTCTGCAAGCATATGTCACTCTCTGGCATTATTATACATGATCTTCTATTTTTATGCTAGTTCTCCTCTTTCTCTCGAATGCCATCTCTGAGAGGACTGGTGCTTGGTACATACTGGTATTCAATAGCTATTCCGTGAGTGAACGAAGAAACTTACATTTCTGTCGCCTAGAAGAGATAGTGTTAAAAAGGCTGAAGCTTGGGGCGCGTAGGTGGCTCAGTCGTTAAGCGTCTGCATTCCTCTCAGGTCATGATCCCAGGGTCCTGGGATCGAGCCCCGCATCGGCTTCCCTGCTCAGCAGGGAGCGTGCTTCTCCCTCTCCCACTCTCCCTGCTTGTGTTCCCTCTCTCTCTCTGTGTGTCTTTCTGTCAAATAAATAAATAAAATCTTTAAAAAACCCCAAAAAAACAAAAGGCTGAAACTTTGTGGTGGAATCCACGGGTGGTATAAGACAGAGGTGATGTGAATGGTTGTAGAAAATGCACAGAACTTGACATCAGAAGATCTGGGTCTTTCTTGATTAGGCATTTGACTTTGGATAGGTCTGAGTGTCAATTTCCTCTGACCAAATGGATTAGACTGAAGTTGATAAGATCAAAGAAAAGTGGTAAGTTCTCATAAGTCTTAAAATCTTAGTATAGGGCGCCTGGGTGGCTCAGTCATTAAGCGTCTAACTTCGGCTCAGGTCATGATCCCAGGGCCCTGGGATCGAGTCCCACATCGGGCTCCCTCCTCGGGGGGAAGCCTGCTTCTCCCTCTCCCGCTCCCGCTGCTTGTGTTCCTGCTCTCGCTATCTCTGTCTCTGTCAAATAAATAAATAAAATCTTTAAAAAAAAAAAATCTTACTATAATTATGGCCATCTCTGTGGGTCAATATTTAAATACTACAAAAGCAAAACCAGCTATTCAAATTAAAATTCACCATTTTCAGAGCTAGAAAAACTCTCCTAAGCATCTAATGAACACCCAATCAGTTTTAAAAGGAAAACTTAAATGCAATGAAAAAAAATGTGTTGGAAGGCTATTATAAAACAACAAAATATAATATTTCCGTATGTGCATACACACAAATGCAATTATAAGCATTGCTTTCTTGTCTCTTAAATTTCAGTCTTTATAAAATTAGCTAGGATTTTCATATTGGTTCTTCCTCTGAGGAATAAGTATATAAGCTAATCTCAGGTGGTTACAAATTTTAATTTCATAGTATCCCCAGCCATCCCTTAGATAAAATCTTTATGAGTCATTTTCTATAGATAAAAGAAAACAGTAAAATCCCACTTCAAATTAGGCTGCTTAAATTCCCTTTTTCTAATAAGGAAATCCTTGCTGTTGCATGATAAGTACTAAAAAGCATTAGTGGAAAGCTAAATTTCTAAGAGATTTATTTAAGATAAAACAAAGACTTTAAATATTAGTATTCGAATAAATAAACGAGGGCTGGATTTTATAGTTCATTGACATACTCTTTCAGGTGAGGGCCTATTTTGATATGTTAACCTTATTTATTTATTCTTTTACTCAATATTATTGCCATGTTATTGCGATAGCCCATGTGCATAATGAAACTCTTAAAATGTGAACCTTGAGGCTCAGGTATAATTTGTGTGTCTGTTTACTTCAGGGAGGTGAAGGGCAGTTTTATTAAAATAATACCTGTATGTATTGGAGATGAAGAGTACATGCTAAATAACGCCTGTGGACAGAAACCAACTGTTTGTTTTGCAGGGCAGGATGTCAGTCATGTACACTGCCCCCATTCAGTGAGCGAGTCTTCCTGTTGCTCCAGACTTCTCGCCCATCTCTGTTCTGTGCACAGTTGGTTCATTGAATAGAGTCTCAGAGAAGTGGAGGGGCCTATTCTGAAAAGATGGATGAGGGTAGCACCAACTTATTCCCCGAGGAGAGTTCCTGATCCTCGTTCAGGGCCAAGCTCAGATATCAGCCTCCTAATGACATCTTCCCCAGTGGTCTTTTCCCTAATGTTCCAAAAGTATATGTTTTTTGGCCCTCTGCATAATCTTCTACTCTATCATGTATCACATGAAATAATATTAATCGCATATGTGTAAGTATTCCCAACACTCTGAGTTTCTCCTAGGCAGCTCTGTATCTGTAAGCCTAGCACAGAGCCTGGCCAGTGGTGGGTGCTGACTGTGTCTTTTCAGGACAAATAAGTTCATTCAGGTGCTATTCACAGCTGATCTGCGGGAGAAGGATTCAAAGTGTCCATAGTCTGGCCAAAGTTGAGAAGAGGTGATCCTGGCTTTTTCTATGGAATGTCAGAATGTAGAGGATGCAGACATTGTGTATCATGGTTTTTAAAGATGGATCAGAATTTTAAGACTCCCTTTCTCTCAACAATGGTCCCTTTCCCAAACTCTCAATTTTGCTATACTTTTCTTTTTATGATGGAACTTAAAGTGCACCAGGGTCGATCACTTCCCCTTTCTCTCTCCTCTTCCTAATGAATGCCGCCATTGGTTAGAAAATTATTTGTCTGCTTGCTCTGAGCTTTACATTTGTTGTAATGGTCTATGCTAGCCATTCCTCTCATCTTCTAGGTGTCATGGGCATAGAGGTGTGTGCATGGAACTTTCTCCATTGTAACTAGATTTATACCTGGTTCTGCAAAAGAATAAATGAGAGTGTCAGTGGTGTGTATGTGTGTGTGTGTGTGTGTGTGTTTGTGTGTGTGTGAGAAAGGAAGGGTGGAGGTATAGACAGAAGGTTGGAGAAGTTAGAGGGACACATAAAGAAGAACATGAGTTTTATGGTCTCTGAAAATGTCTTTGACATTGTCTTCCAGGTTGACTTTGGATTTGCTAAGAAAATAGGATCTGGACAGAAAACATGGACATTCTGTGGAACTCCAGAGTATGTAGCTCCTGAAGTCATTCTCAACAAAGGACATGACTTCAGTGTGGATTTTTGGTCTCTGGGAATTCTAGTGTATGAGCTCCTAACCGGCAAGTAAGTACCTTCAAGTTCACAGAAGTATTAAAATAATTTACTAATGATAAAAAATATATAATTTAAGAGTTTAATTTTTAGAAATGTTTTTGATTAAGTGTGATGACTTTTCCCCTTTGTATATTTTACATATAGCATGCTTTGCTGGTTTGTAACATGGAGAAAACATTCCAGAAGGTACAGGAAAGAAGTACAGAATTGCTTTGGTTTACCTAAAATGGCAAGGCCTGTTATTATAGATAACATGTTAACTGTGTGAAGGTTTGGTAATTCCATTGTAAGAATAAGGAGACGAATTGAGGCTGTGGGCTGTTATTATTTCCTCTCATATATATTTTTTGTAATGGAGAAAATTGTAATCATGTTCCGATTAAATCCATTAAACAATGAAACTAAATTTAGCTGCATTCTTCCATCTTCCCAATGAATCATTAACCAGAAAACTTAAGAGAAAGGAACATTGCTGGATTTAAATTTTAATCTCCTTGTCAATCGTCTTGTAGAGGTGCTAATGAACAGAGACCAGACACAGCAGGAGGTTTAGCAGTTCAAATTGAATTGTCGCCCCTGGAGGGATTAAAGGGCTATATTAATGAATCCAGGATCCCAAATATTCATCATGCACGCATGCATACACATACGTGCACATGCATTTACACCCACACATGCATATACACATACATAGGCTCTATGTAATATTACCTCACATTGTAAAGCACTTTACAGTTTACAGAGCTCTTACATGTGTATTCTCTAATTTTTATGAATTTGTGTGGAAGTTAAAGAAGGAATTTTTTTTATTTTATGACTTAAATGTTATGGATTAGACAGCCAGAACAGAGAGCTACCTGCTACCTGCTTAAGGTCAGGGATTCGATCCCAGATCTTCTAACCCTAAATATGACACACTTTCCATTACACACCTATGCCTTATAACGTACGCATTTTTAATGTAATGCATGGACATCCCCACAGGATACAGTTCAGTTTTTCTCCCTCTGTTTTTCATCAACTGTTTTGATCATCCTTACAAACCTTTGTAAGCAAATATTCTCAGTCTTACTTTCAGAGCAGATTTGCTTATGGAATGGCATATGAAATACTGAAATGAGCCCTTTGATGGGGATTCAAGTCTCAACACATACTTAAAAAGAGTTTCATAAAACCTGGAACTTTTATACTGCAAATTTCTAATGTTAGATTGATTACCTGTGGCTGTATATTCTACTTCTTTGTCCACGTGCATTGAGCAAACAGATATGAAAGATTATTTTATATTATCTGTATTCATTTTCAAATAGTCATTGCTTAAGATTTTGATGGATAGAAGAGAAAATTCTCCAGACTGTCCTTCAGAGAGAAAGATGTTTACTGTCTTGGGACACAAGGAGTTCTGTTTCAAGAATGTGTTCCTCATCCCTGTGAAATTTGTCAGCTGCATTTGTAAGAAATACATGATGGTTCGTGTGGTAGCTAGGGAATATAGAACTCAGTCTTTATCAGCTGGAATAAGCTTCTACAAGGAATAAGGAAATAAAGTGAGGGAATAAGGAAAGGGGATCCCCAATAACTTGGAGTTGTTAAAGTGGCTTTGAACTGTCAAGAACTTGAGAAATTGTTCTTATAAAGGTTTTCAGGGTAGGGCATGAAAAAAGTTAATTTTAAATGCCCTGAACTCTAGAGAGTCAGGAGGTAAAGGAAAATGAGAAAAAGAACTAAAACACAGCACAACACAACAAACACAACATAACTGTAAATACAAAAGTATTGAAAATAGAGCAATGCTTTTTGTTTCATACCTCATTTTCTTTTTTTATTTTTTCGTATCTTATTTTCTTTACAAGCAAGACATAGATTGTTGCACCAACCTTATTTCATGTTTATTCCTGAGAGTGGGAACTCACTAGCAAAAGGTCTCAAGCATGGCCAAGATATAGCAGAGTAGTTCATGAAAGTCATCTTCAAATTAAGTGACACAATAGAATAAAGTATTTTTAATAGCAAAGCATGTGAGTTAAAACGTTATCCAAATTCAGTGGTCAATTCCCAATGCTTTCTTACTCACCCTAGCAATGCTTCCCTTGAAGTACTCTCTTCACATGCCTTCTAGGACCTCCCTTTCTCTCATTTATTTGGCTCCATCTTTGTCTTCATTGCTGAATCCTTCTTATCCTCCTGACCTCTCCACATTGGGCCACTTTAGTCCTTGATCTCTTTTCTATCTACTCACTCCTTGGCAGATATCAAGTTCATGGCCAGAAATCCTATCTGATGACACCCCACAATCACACCTCCAGCTCTCTTTCCTGAATGCCAGCCTCACAAATTCAGCTGCCTGCATAGCATCTCTGTTTGGACATTTAAAACCTAACTCCCATTTGGACATTTCATAACATGCTCTGGACCTCTGGACCCCCACTTTTGGCCCCCACTCCAGCCTTTCTTCTCTTAGTAAGCAATAGCTCCATTCCATAAGTCAAAACACTTCAGCATCATTCTTGAATCTTTTCTTTCTCCTACACACCACATTCACAACATTGGCAAATCCTATTGGCTTTACCATCTAAATAGATCCAGAATCCAACCACATCTCACCACCTTCACTTCTACCATCATAGTTCAGGCCACCAGGCCTTCCTTCCCCCATTGCTAGCACTGTCAAAGGTCATTTTTGACACATTTTTTCTTAAAAAGCTTACTCTGACTGCTGTAAACTCCGCCATCTGACTCAGAGTACATTCCTAGGCCATTAGCATCACCCACTAGCTTCGCATGATATGACCCTCATTGCTTCTACCCCTCTTCTGCTTCCTTACTCATTCCCCCAGCAACCCAGCCCTCCTCACCGTTGGCAGAGCAGCCCATGCCACTCCTGACTCATGGCCTTTGTACCTGCTGTCTCTGAATCTTTTGCTTACAGATAACAGTGCGGCTCATTCCCCCCTTCTCTTCATTGATACCACTGCTCAATTGTCAACTTATGAAAGAGGCTTTTCCCATCTACCGGGTTTAAGAAGATCACACCTCTCTCCATTACTCTGTCCCCTCCTTGATTTTTCTTTTTAGTGATTATCACCAACTGAAAAATCACCTGTATGTGTACGTGTGTCATTTGTTAAGTGATATGAAATCAATGAAATTATTTTCTAGCATATATCCAGATTTTTTAATACAATGACTAATGAGAAAGGAGGAGGGAGGAAGGGAAGAAAAGGTAAGAAAGTCAGTTGTAAATGTGTCTGACACGTTGGTCCTAGTGTCCTATTTTGGCTTTTCTCCAGCCCTCCCTTTTCTGGGATTGACCAAATGATGACCTACAATTTGATTCTCAAAGGAATTGAAAAAATAGATTTTCCCAGAAAGATCACAAGACGACCTGAGGATTTGATTCGGAGACTTTGCAGGTGAGAATGAAAATTAAAATCCCTACTTCTTGGGGAATGTGTGAAGTCTTCTCATTTCTGTGTCCACACAATTTAAAATTAGGTATGCATTTACTTTTTGTACTTTTCTATGTAGCTAAATTATATTTAAAGGAAATCATTTCTTCACTAGGAGTTTGAGTTTACTTCATGTTACAGAATCACAGTACCTACTTACAGTTTAAAAGAGATCTACAGTTATCAGTCAGCTTATCTTTGGGAATCATCTTTATCTGTATTAAGGCAAAAGAACATTAGTTTAATAAGGGAGTAATTAATTAACAACCTTGTTATTTTGAGAGAAAACCAGTGGCGGTGACAAAGTGTCACTCCTTGCCCTCTGTCAGTCTTCATTTTAAAAAACAGTACCTCTCTGGCCTTACTTTAAATTATTCCTAATTTCTATTTACCCTTAAAAATAATATATTGGAGAACAGAAGACTTCTGGAATTTGTGTTTAAACTTTGCTTTGTCACTGTTTTCTTTTCTTTTTTCTTTTTTTGCACATTTGAACTGTTTTTTAAAGCATTAGCATTTAGTAAATTTAGAACATGAAACCTAGTTGTGGGTTGCCAACAGAAATCTCTGCGTGTTTCTAAGATTCCAGCTCAGATGTAAATGATTCTTTAAAGATTTCCCTGTTTTTTCTCAGCAAAGTTGGTAAGATAACATCCTTATTCATAGCTCATTTAAAGCACCGATGTGTGTGTGTGTGTGTGTGTGTGTGTGTGTGTGTTTGTATACTGGAGAGGGGCATGTGTTTTTCATTTCCCTGTACTCAGCTGCTTGGCCTATGAATATTGTTGAATAATGAATGAATAAATACATAAAGAAAAAATGTTAAATTTTAATTTAAAATTCACCAAAGCATAATTATTATAAATTGCCCTTCAAAAATTTTTATTTTAGGCAAAATCCAACAGAAAGACTTGGAAATCTGAAGAATGGAATCAATGACATTAAGAAACACAGGTACATAGCTATTGCTTGGCCCAGAAAATAATAGAAATTTTTAGAAAAATGTAATCTTGAAGCTTTTGTTGTAGGTCACAAGAGTCGCTTTACAGATGCTCAATTTTTCCTTTTTGGTGTTTTATTTTTAATTTGTGTTTTACTAGGTACAGTTACAATAATCAGTCTCAAGGTGATTTCTCTAATGCTGAAAATTCACATCAAGAATGGATGAAATTCTAAAACAAGTGACAAAATCACATCTTTAAGTTATAGCAACTTAGCTTTTTATACACTGCTATTTTTATTTTTATGTTTATTTTTTAAGTAGGTTCCACACTGGGTGTGGAGCTCAATGAATGTCTCCAAGATCAAGACCTGAGCTGGGATCAAGGGTTGGATGCTTAACCCACTGAGCCACCCAGGAGCCCCTTATTATTTTTTAAAAATATCAGCTTGGATTCTATAGAGAAATTAAGTTCTAATTTTGACCTTTGATTTGTGATTAAAGTACGATATAGTCACTGTTGTCAACATTAAAGAGAAATCAATTGTTAAATAGTATTATATTTCAGTTTTAGTTAATAGTATATATTTATTTTAAATACAATTTCCTTTGACTAGCTCTCCAAATTTTGAAGCCTAGTATTGTATTTTACATTTGGGATAAAGTACATTGATTTCCACAAAACCTCAAACACTATTTCAGCCTTATACAATAATCTAACATGCATCTTTGCACTTCTGTGGATTTCTGAAGCTAGCCTTCAGAACCAGTAATAACTTCCATGAATTATCCTCTTTGATTTGGTTTATATATGTAGAGTTCAAGCCTTTCAGATTTTTAAAACAACTGATGCCTAGCTAAATCCTGCAATCCTCAAAATGTTTTAATTTTGCTTACGATATACAAAAAATATCACCAACTGATAGTACTATTGATAACAGAAAAACTAAATTGGAGAATTTCATCATTGACAACCTGTGAACACACTGAAGTGTTTATGTTCAGAAATGAAAACACGTCTCAGTATTTCATTCCTATCTGGGTATTTTTTCCTGAAGAATTAGAGGCACAGAACACAGTGTGGAAATAAAGGGAGAAAAGCTTCTGAATAGAAACACTATTCATTTTGCTTAACAGTAATGGTGCAGCTTCAAAAAAAAAAAAAAAATTCCCCAGGCTGCCAACCCTGCTCTATCTATTCATGAACTCACTTGAAATAAAGCCATGTATTCAACATTGTAAATTCATATTGGGCTTTGCCTTAAGGGTGTGTTAGGAGGGAGGGAGGATGAAAGAGACAGACTCAGCTGTGCATTTTATAGACATGAAAATGCCTATAGTATTTTTATTATTCTTTTTCATCCTTTGGATTGCCTTCAGTATAAAGCTCATTATTTGTCTTAGATTCCAATTCATCTTTCTTTCTCCATGCGGTTATTACAATTTCTTTTCTCATTATAAAATGACACATAAACACACTATTCATATTGAGCAAACAAGTGTCCCATCAATTAAAGTCATCCCTCCAATGTATTGTCCTCCTTTTGCTCATTAAGGAAGTGTCTTCACGTTTTGCTCCCAGGTGGTCAGGGTTAACAGGCTCTGGTTTTATCTTTTCTTTCTTATTTACCTGAGGCTCATTTAAATGTAGCTGTCAAATTGTGATTGGGTGCGCATGCAAACTGAAGCTAAAGGATTTTCTCACCTCAGCATGGTAGTGAAGAATTTTGAATTTCCTTCCCTGTAGGGATTAATTGGCCCACTCTTCTTAACAGGCGGGATGTTCTTGGCCACGTAAGGGTAGATTTGAAGTGCAGTGCATGGGGTAGAGTTCAGTAATAAGATGGACCAAATTTACACAGTGCGTTTCAGTGAGCCCAGAGAGCTCAAAGACATTATTTCATCTGATTTACCTAGTGTTTCTTAAAATATAAAGCTGGCGGGGGGGTGGTGGTTAGGAACCTGCTTTTAAGTAGGAATGCTCTAAAACCTTCCATAAGTCTTCAAGGCTTATAGTTTCTCTACTCTGTGTACTCTTGGAATTAAAAAGAAAATCTTTCTGAAATTTGCCATCAGATTTTCTCACTCTTCTCTAAAGTAAAATGTATGCTTTTTTCTCAGAGAACCCTTCATTTTAACTTTGTATTTAAAAACAATGCAGTTTAACATGACATATTGTTATGTTTGTCCATTCTGAGTTAAATCATCTTTTTTTTTTTTAAAGATTTTATTTATTTATTTGAGAGAGAGAGAATGAGAGACAGAGAGCATGAGAGGGAGGAGGGTCAGAGGGAGAAGCAGACTCCCTGCCAAGCAGGGAGCCCGATGCGGGACTCGATTCCGGGACTCCAGGATCATGACCTGAGCCGAAGGCAGTCGCTTAACCAACTGAGCCACCCAGGCACCCCTCTGAGTTAAATCATCTTAACTAAACATAATCAGAGCTCCTCCCTCCCCTATTTCTGAGCTAACATATGAACTAGGCATCAATCATGTCTCCCAACACCTATCTGAAAAGAGGGATAATATATTTGTAGGGTGCAATTAAATCTTTCCTGCTAGATAGAGGAATAATTTGTTTCAAGTGCCTTAATGTTACCTGTAATATTTCTAGCTGCTAAAATTACTTTCCAGAATAGCTTCTACCAGTCTTCTAAAAATGAAGAAGCAGTTTATGTGCCATTGCTGCTAATATTTCTTTGGTGAATATTTTTTACACATGAATGCATGCTGGCACTTGTGTTACTTAAAATGTGGTTAGTGTCAAAAGGCCAAGTGTTAAGTGAATGGCCACTCATGTTAAGTAAATATTGCCGTAAGTCAAATTGTAGCAAGTACTCAGCAAGAAATGTATAGGCTCTTTGATTCAGTAGGGTAACAGTAATGATTTTTATTAATGTTTATGGAGTAGCTTCTGGGTAGAGAGCACTATAAAATATGTTAAAAGAAATTGTGGCAGTATTTGGTGGCAAAAGAAAAGAATCCACATGACTGTGCACCTAGAAATCCCTAAAAATGAAGCTTCAGTCTATGCCAAGAAGCTGATGGGTAGATCAAGGAGAGGACTCTTTGGCTTTGTAGCAAGGACAGGGGAAGCCTTACAGCTAGGGTTGCTGTCTGACTTTCACTCTTTGATTAGTGTCTCAGCAGCTTATACTAAAATGGCCCCTTGGGTTAAGAATGGCACCTGAAATGGAATGTACTAGAGCCTTCCCTCTGTTTATAGTACTTTTACTCTTGCCAAGCTTAGACTTGGAATGGGGAATCCAGTCAAGGACTGAATGAAAACCAACTCCAGCGGTGAGAAGAGATTAGAAAAGGTGGAAGAGCATCATTTTTGGCGGGGCTGACAGACAGGAGTGTGACAGCCACCCAAATTCCCCAGCCCTCAGCCTCACACCTCTACCACCACCCTGCCTCCTTACAGCCCCCTCTGGTCATGCTCCACATAGCAGCCAGAATTATCTTTTGGAAGGGTGCTTAGATTCCATCATTTCCTTAGAACTTTCTAATGGCTTCCCATTAAGCATAAAATCCTGATTCCGTACTGTGTTCTACAAGACCTGCACGGTCTGGCCTCTAGCCAGTTTTCAGATACCCTGGAGCACACCAGCGTCCTATGGAAATAGCAGTGGGAAACGAGGGAAAGCACCCAAGTTGGTAGGATAACATGTCCTGGAAGCCAAGTGAAAAAAGTATTTCAGGAAGTGTGAGTAATGAATGGTGGCAAATTCTCCTAGGTGAAGTAATACAAAAACTGAGAATTGAGGAGATTCACAGGAGTGGAGGGGGTGGGTGCTGATTGTAGTGTGGCCAGGAGAAAATGGGTAAGTAGAGTGATTGGATAACTTCCAAAGAGTTTTCCTCCTGTGGGAGGAGAGAAACAAAGTGAAAGCTGGATGGGAGCTCAGGTCAAGGGAGGGTGTTTTGTGGTTGGAAGAAATAAAATGTCTCCAAACTGATGGGGATGATCTAGCAGGTGGGCATTGATGATTCAATAGAGGGGAGAATGACAGGAGCATGCCTTTGAATAGAGGAGGCCACAGGATCAAGTACACAGTGCAGGAGCTGAGCTGACCTTCCCTAGAAGCAAAGGCAGTGAACTCATGGTGCACGAGAAAAGGGATCCACAGATGTGAACAGACAGGCAGGTAGACTGGCGGAAGCTTGTGACAGCTCAGTTTTCTCAGTGAAATAGTAAGTCAGGTCATCATTCAGGGAGTGAGGACGGGGGGAGTTTCTGGAAGTTTGAGGAGAGAGGACAAAGTATGAATTATGAGTCTAAGGGAGCGTGACAGTGAGTGGGACAACAGGGAAATCTAGACCAATTGCTGGGCAGCATGAACTACCCCCTTGAGGTTAGTGGGCATGGATCTAACGTGAGACCAGACAACCAGCATGGTTATGCATTCCCCCCCCCCCCCCCGCCCCTTGCAGCTGCACTATAGCGGGCAGGGAGAGGGCAACAAAACGGACTGACAGATAACTCGATGGCTGATAGTTTATCAGATAAGTAATATTCTTCTGTACTGTTTCTACTTCTCAGATGGTTAAATGGTTTTAATTGGGAGGGACTGAAAGCACGGAACCTTCCATCACCTTTACAGAGAGAGGTATGGTATCTGCTATATTACTTTCTTAATTTTTTTCTAGTTTTTGTTTTCATAAACAGAATAGGGGTGTGTACCACATTTTAGATTTTTTTAATACTTTTTAAAAATTAGGTGAAAATGTCATAGCAATTTGTGATTATGGGGACTAAACAGTATTTCTTGTTTGATGGAGATCAGCTCAGTTCTCAGGAACCAATTACATATAAATCTAAGTCCCCAGGTAGTCAATGTTGGTCAGGCTAACAGAGGGCTCTAGAAGTAAAATATGAATCATACTGTGATTTAAAATTTTCTGGTTAGCCACAGGTAAAATGAAACAGGTGAAATTAATTTTAATTATTACAATATATCAAAAATTGTCATTTTGATATGCGATCAACATAAAATATTAATGAGATGTCACATTTATTTTTCCATACTGTTTTTGAAATCCCAAATGTGGATTTTACAGCAGTCCCAATTTGGACTAGCCACCTTTGGGGTGCTCAGTCACCACCTGTGGCTGGTTGGACAGCATAGCTCGAGAGGAAACAGAACATCTGCTAACTTAGGGTGGGGAAGGGTGGGGGCGCGGAGAATGACTCAGGAATGATCTCAGTCAACACCCTATAGACTCTATGCTGTGTTCTCCTTAAAGGAATTTTAAAACCATTTTTAGATTGCCATCTCAGTTCTTTCATTGTATGTTTAAATTGTGGAGGATGTGATTTCCACTATGTTGTAAATATTGACATTTTAAAGTAAAACGTTACTCCTTTAAATATATGTAATGTAATCTAAATACCAGTGAGACTGGATGCCCATTAGTCATTTAAAATCTACAGACAGCAATATTACATAATTCCTTTTCCTCTCTGAATTTATATTTTTATATTTCCATCTCATTTTCCCTAAAAAGTTTCATCTTATGTAAAAATATTTTTATGCCTGCTAGTATTTGATTATTCTTTAAATGGCTTTCAACTATAGTTTTCTAAATTTTAAAATTCCTGTGACAAACAGGAATTTCTGTAACAACACACATATTTCTTCTGGATTCAGTTGTAATTACATTTTTATAACATGGAGTATCAAACAACGGAAATATGTTGCGAACGTTTAAAGCAAATATTTAACAAATATTTCTTGAGAAGAAATTACTTATGTACTGGGGGAGAAATGTTACTTATTAAAAAAAATGGGATCAGGCTCCACATCAATTCTATTCGTTTTTAAAATTATATGGCTCTTAAGTGCTGAGAATTGTGTTCACATAAATAAGTAACTGAGAGTGGAGGGTTTTATAATAGCAATGTCACTTTGAATGCCTTCTGAGTGATCTCCCCACTCTTCCAAAAAACACATTATGATTTATCATAAATAGTATTTTTACTGATCTTTCAGCTGAGAATTCAGTCAGGTACTTTTAAAATTTGTTTGAAAGCAAAGAATTGAAAACCACCTGCTTTGTAAAATAGTTTAATTCCAGAATCATTTCACTCTTTCAACAGGGACAATAATATTTTGAATTGACCTTTTGTTTGGCATTCTGGAAACTTTATATGGGTCAATTAACCATATAGAAATTCAAGGTTGGTGAGAAATTTTTATAAAGTGGAAAAAGGATTTAAAAGTGGCAAATTTTGACTTTTATCAAAGATTTTATTTATTAATTTGAGAGAGAGAGCAAGCACACAGGAGCAAGGAGAGGGAGAAGCAGATTCCCTGCTGAGCAGGGAGCCTGATGCGGGGCTCCATCCCAGGACCCAGGGATCATGACCTGAGCTGAAGGCAGATGCTTAACCGACTGAGCCACCCTGGTGCCCCAAATTTAGATTTTTTTTAAATATTTACTTTTAAAATGTTTTTCAATCTGAAAAAAAAAAAATAGATGCCATTTCTGTCACCTTTTCTTTTGGACATACTTCCTCAAGCCAGGTAGCTTCTGTTGAATGTAATGCAGTGACTGGATCCATTTGGACTAAAGGGGAGATCTCAGAGGCTGAGAGTGTGACTCAAAAATGATAGTTGGTCATCTTGTCCCCTTACATGTAACTTACCAGTGGTTGCACTATAAAAGCAGTGTTCAGATATAAAAAGCATTACCCGTATATAACATGCTTAGTCAGCATTATCCTCACCTTTGGTTTAATTCCTCCTCTATTAGCTCAGTGGACCCACAGACCACAGCTACTTCGACAAGTATCCCCCTGAAAAAGGAGTGCCTCCAGATGAGCTGTCAGGCTGGGATAAAGACTTTTGACAGAAGAAAAGATGATTATTGCCTCTACATCCAGAAGAGGACTATAAGGACCAATAATCCAATAGTGATCATTTCTCTCTTTGGAGGAGTATTATGTCTTTGGGGAGACCATTAAGGAAGAGAACTCCCTGCCCATGAGCTGGGTGGACAGTGCGAATATGAAGGTGGTTCTGAGTTATAAGGTCTCATTTAGATGCTCTGAATTTTTCATGTATTCTATTCTTTGCTCTTCTCAAATGTTGGAGGCAATTCTCTTCCCCTCGCCATAGTCAGAATAATTTTTGTTGAGGGGGCATAATTTTCTCTGCAATCTATTGCTCCATCCCAATCATACATGTCTCCTTTGAGTCTTAATAAGTTTTAAAAAGTGTCTTGCCTTTGAGCAACTAAGTCATGCACATGGAAGGAAGAACATGGGTGAACTCTGGAAGACTTCCCCTACTCTCAACAATTCCATGTAAGCATTATGGCATCTCAAACCCATGGTTTGCAGAAATCTTCGTAGTGGATAGAAGCTCTTGATTTTCACCTGCATTCAACCTAGAAACATATTAACATGCATCTGATACTAGTCTGGGGAAAGGCAAGTTTAGGTATTAGCCAATGGTACCACTTCCTAGCATAAATGAGTTAATTCACCCAGCCAGTAATTATATTCCATTGGGGAACTTTGAAAAAATAAAGCAAAAAATATTTTTGTTCTCCTGTGACCAGCTGTGATACCTCAGAGACTTTTCAAAAGCCTTTTTAAAGGTAGTTAAAATGTGTGGTCAAGTGATGGACATTTGGTAGGGTTTTATCTTATATACTAAATATTTTCACAAGGTAGAAAACACGCAGGCACAAAATTGTGAAGGCTTTTCCTTCCGATTAAATATGGAAGAGAATAATTTCTAATAGGTAAGGTTGCTGACTCTTTACAACTGAGATATTTTGGCCAGTTTTGTGTTTGTTGCCATTAATAAATCAAGAGTATAGAATAACCACAGTTAATTTTTAATGAAAATCTCGTTGGCTCATGTTGATGCGCTGCAATCACTATTGCATCAATAACTCTTTTTAAAGAGATTTGAGTCACGGATGTGTTTATAATTTTAGATTTGTAAGGTAGACAAGCCTTGCTGAGGAAGTGATGGGACTTAAGTAAAAGGGACATCCAGAATGTGCCCTCCTGTCTCCTCCTCACAATCTTTCAGATGATGAATAGACTAGTTTCAATGGCACTGGATACCAGCGCCGAAGAACTTTACTAGAGAATGTTGTCATGCATCAACCACGATCCCACCAAATGGATGGAAAGCAGACTTTCTCTGTATCTTTTTGATCTGGCAGAGTAAAAATAACATCTAAGTTCCTGCATTATTCAAGCTTCTGGTTATATTTTCACATGCTAATGTTCTATGGGAAAAGCAACCTCTACCCACTCTCCACCCATATTTTCAGCATTCAGAAAGAGTCAGCTATACACTTCCTGAAGAGTCAAACCAGTTAAGTGAGGCCCAACCCAAGAGGGTGCATCCTTAACAAATTGAATTTCCACATTTAGAGAATCCTTTTGCTGAACCAAAGAATTTTTGTTTCCTGGAGTAGTATTTTTAAAGATTATGTATTGTACATAGACAAACCGTTTTTAATAGGATCAACATAACCTGCTTAATGAATTTCTAAGATTTTTAAAGATTTTTATTTGCATTGGGTTTGTAAGCATTGTATGTTTTTCCATGTATATATTTTTAAATTACCCACCTATAAATGTAGAAAATGTATGCATTGGATGGATATTAGAACTATACAGATTATAGCAATGATATTCTCAAAGGAAATCAATAGTTGTAATTCAAAAAAGACATATATACAAATAAAAACCAACTTAGAGTACTGCAGTTTTATTTTGCCTGGGATTGGACATATCAGTATGTCATCTCCACATGTGATTTTATTTTGTTTCCTTTAGAGTACTTTATAAAGATGAAGAAATGAGGGATTGAACCATCATATAATCCCAACTCCGCTCTTTCCTAGCTGAGTGACCTTGGGAAACTGAGTTCATTTCTTTGAGTAAAGTACTAGCTTTCTCATCTGTAGAAGAAGACATAGTAGAGTAGTACCTACTTTAGAGACCTGTTTCAGGGATTAAGAAGGATACCTAAAGAGTCCTTTGCTGACATCTGTGAAATAATGCTGCATGGGTGGGAGCTACTGTTACTGTCTCTATTAGAATTAAAGGGGACTAAATAACCATTTAGCCCTGAACCTATGTATATCATTGGTATCTGTATGTACAGTTACTCCAATTAAATCCAGTATTTATCTTTTTCTTTTAAATCATGAAGTGAAGATGGTGGATCAAACTTCACTATGTAAGATGAAGAGTTAATCCTCGCCAAAATGAAGCGCTTTATTAAGAGCTCACCTACTTTTCTAAATTCTAATTTTTTATGAACTAAGGTTATATATGTAAATATATTCTTCAAAAATACAGAACCCATCATATTCCTAATCCCCCAGTACAGAAACCCATCATATTCCTAATCATCAAATCATTCCTGTTCTCTCTTTTCCAAGTGCAAAGTTAAGTTTTCGTTCTTGAGCCTCTTCTCTGTGGGGCCAACTTTTCATAATTGTAGTTTCTTAATCTTTTCTCTAAATATGAAAATGTCTGGAGGGAGAGGAATGTAAAAAAAAAAAAAATTAAGAGATTTGGAGTTAAAGAGACCTGGGTTTGAATTCTAGCTCTGCCCAGATTTGTGTGAACGGCAAACCCCATCTTTACCCATCTGTAACTTGGAGATGTACATGTAAAGCTTTGGAGCATAGGCCCAGAGTATTATTACTTGTAGGTCATTGACAATAACCATTTGGAAATAAATACATACATATATTTCTTTTGGCATGATAATAAACCCTTGTTCTTTATTGCTATAGGCATTGTGCTAGGAGTAATTACGTCCATTATCTCACTCACACAAGATTCTAAAATAATTATAAACATACGCACTGTTGATTGCCCTCAAAGCTAAACACTGGCTTCGAATAAGCATTTCCTTCACAATTTTGCTGTTATGGTTTTTCATGGCTTCATCCCAGTTCCTAGGACTATATAACAAATTACCCTGCAACTCAGTTGCTTAGAATAACCATTATCATAGATTCTGTGGGTCAGGATTTCAGACTTATGGTGAAGATGACTTGTCTCTCTACCACAATATCTGGGGCATCATGTGGAAAGACTCACAGCCCCGGCTGACTCAGTAGCTGGGGGTTAGAATCACCTACAGCCTTGTCGCCCACTCTCCGGAGCCCAGGCTGAAACCACTCAAAGACTACATCTGACCAGAGTGCCTACACATGTCCTCTCCACAGCTGGGATTCTTCCTTAAACTAGTCAGACTCCTTCCATAGAAGCTTAGGATTCCAAAAACAAGTATTCCAGGAAACAAGGGAGAAGTTTTAATCCTTTACTAACCAGCCTTGAATCACATGACATCACTTCCACCATATTCTATTGGTGGAAACATTTAAAGCCCACCCAGATTTGAGGAAAAGGAACATAGACTTAAGGAAGAGAATTCATAAAACTTACAAGCAATTTTAAAACCTGCCACAATCCACTTCCTGGTCATAGATGAATCATATTACTGCATATGCAAAATAAACACATTCCCTCCCAAGAGCCTCCCTAAAAATATTATTTTATTACAGCATCAGGCTCAAGCTTAAGATCTAAGATTTTGTCCATCTAAATCCATTTGAGTGTAGATAAGGATCCTCAGTTGTAATTCTGTGGATATATTCTTTTAGTTCTGGAAGCCTGTGAACTAACTAAGTCATCTATTCGCACACTTCCAACATTGAATGGTAATAACCACAACGGATACTTGCATTCAGAGAGGGAGAAGATAGGAGGCACGAAGCAGTCACTAGTCCATCAAATTCTGAAATCTGGTCTGACACACAGTACCTTTTCTCTGCTTTGGGCTCAGTCATACTCCCCATCAGTTGTTCTCTATAGCTCTTGGCCTCATTGTGTAGAATCCTGGTTCTGCCTTTCAAGTCATCCTTCCTTTTCTATGGGATATGGCTGGTATTTGCAGCTGGGTAGACTTCTTAACCTGTTTCCTGCCTGCAACTGTTTGGTGGTAGAAATGACTTTTTCAATTTGTCTGTCTCTTCATTCCAAGCTGATATGTTTTCTTTAAAAACTTTGTGAGCTTCCTATGTATAAATCTATGATTCACTCCATTAGACAGAATCTATACTCCACATCTTCCTGTGAAGATGCTATAGGGAAAATGATTCTTAAAAGTTCTTTTTTTAAAAGAGAGGGTGTGCACAGCACATACTTAAGATGTTCAGAAGGCCTTTTGATCTGAAAAGGTATGGTAGACAACTTCAAAGATGGCTTTCAGTTATCCCTGTTTATGGCATTCATGCCCTTTTATAATCTTCCCCCTTGCGTGTTGACTGAGCCTAGTGACTTCCTTCTAACAAACATTATAATCAAAATCATGGGATGTCACTTGTAAGAGTAGGTTACAAAGTGACTCTGCTTCTCTCCTGTTTACCCCCTTGCCCTCTCATTTGCTTGCTCTGATGGAAACCAGCTTCTCTATGGAAAGGCCCATGTGGCAAATAACTGAAGGAGCCTCTGGCCAATAGCCAGGGACGAAGTAAGGCCCTCAGTCCCACAACCCGTGATGAGCTGAATCCTGCCAATGACCATGGACTTGAGATTGGAAGCAGATGCTCCTCCAGATAAGCCTCCAGATGAGACTGGAACCTTAGCCTATACCTTGATTGTACCTAGTGACAGTGCATGAGCCAGAGTAGCCACATAAACAATTCCCCAGTTCCCAACTCAGAATCTGTGGATGCAAGAAGACACACTGGGATCCTTGAGGAAAAACTACAATTTGCGATGACAAACCAGGACTCGGGAGGACAAACTGGAACCAGTTTCTGTCTTTCATGGTTGCCAACTTGGTCATATGGGTGACCTGCGGAATAAGCTGGCACGCTGCGTGTCTCCCTGGCTTGGGATTTGCGGATGCCGATGGGGCAATCTGGCTAGAGCTGGAGGAACCCCAGACCTGGCTGCTAGGTGACCAGTGATCAGCAAGAGTGTGTGAGCCGCCACAGTAGCTTGGTCTTGCATGACCTCCAGAGTAGAAATATGGCTGTTCCTCATTTCCGCATTTCAGATCTTATGAGGATTTCTTCTGTGGCCAGAGCCTAACTCAGAACCATACAGAGAAGGGACTCCTGGGAGACATTCTATTTCTGGCTTAGCTAAATTGACAAAGTGTAAAGTCACTCAATTTCAAAACTAGTAAAATATATAATATATAATTATTCTTGTATGATTTATTTAGTTTGGATTTTTAAGTAATGAGATTTTCTTCCTCTCTTTCTACCCGCTAGTTATCAAAGTGGACATAGAGACAGGCCACACAACTCAGTTGAAACCAGCAATAACAATTTGTCTCAAGTGATTTATAGGCAAGTTCTGAATTGAATAAGAGCTGGAGCGTTTTCAATTTTGAAAGATATAAAACCAAGATATTTTTGTTTATTTTACTGTTGGTTACTACATTAAAAATGGTATAATGAAAAGTAACATGAAATTTGTTTCGAGGAAGGAGATGTGCATTGAGAAAAGGGGAAAAAAAAGGCAGAAGAAAATCTGATGTAATAAAGGAAAAACGCCAGCAATGCATCAATCCCGGAAACCGAGTAGAGCAAATGGAGCTTCTCTCAAGGGGGATGGGAGAAAGCCAGGTGTCACACCAGAACACAAGCTGACTATGAGTCAACTATCCAACCCTGCTATTTAAAATTCAGGAGGATGCTCAGATTGCTAAATGGATCATAAAATGCAAGATTTGGAAAGTTGCCCTCTTCTATATTCTGCTTGGCCTGTCTCTTATAAAGTCTGTGCTCAGTTTTGCATTTAGGAAGGAGAGTCAAAAGATTACAAAGTGTGTCTAGAAATATTTAAAAATACAATCCATGAATCAAAGCCAAAGAAAGTAAAGAAGGGCTAATAAAAACATATAAACATATATTTTTCTTTTTGAGGGCCTATAAAGATCAAAGGGAGTAAGGGGAATCCTCTTATTCTAATGGATAATGACTGTGAAGAAAACTATTTAATGCGTATCTTAATGAATTCACTCAACAGTAATTTATTGAGTGCTGTTCCAATCACTCAAGATGCTGAGGGTATAGCAGAGGGACAAAAACCACAGTCCTAATGAACACTCCTATTTATTAGATCACTAGGTTAATAGTGATGATAATATCCAGGTAATATGATCATGGATATTTTTCTTCTGTATTTTTTAAGTTTTATACATTAGATTTATATCTTATAATAAGGAACAGATTTCCTGTTAAAAAAATTTGAATCAGATACGCTAGATATCAGAAAGGTCAATGAACCAAAGGACTGCTGAGCGCCAACGACACGTGTCACTCTGTCACATCACTTTCCAGGCAGGTGACAGACCGTAGCAGAGTCTCTCCAGTATTCAGCACCTACTTACTTAAATCTTCAAGTCAAATTTTTACAGACTCTATTTATTCCTTACCTCTCGATTCTGATATAAGGATGCAAAGTAAGCCTTTCACTTGATAGGGACAGGTAATTTACTTCTTTAAACATTTTTGAGCTATTTTTGAAAAGTATTTGGTTCTGCCTCTGCCAGAGTTTCAATGCCTTGTTTCTCTACTTCTTCCTTACCCATAGAGTGTCTCCTGACACCAAATTCTCTCTACTAAATGCCTATGCATGAATTAGTTAATTAATCAACTGATTGATTGATTTCCTCATCAAATATTTGAGTGAATACTCTGTTCCAGACACTGGTGTGCAGCAGTAAACAACATAGACAGGATCCCTCCCATCATGAACCATATATTCTAATTGCAAGAGGATAATGGTAAGTTATTAAACAAACGGAGTGCATTACATAATTGAACTCAACATAAAAGTTGAATGTACATAGAAAAAAATATAAATTAAAAAATATGTATCTGTAGTTTATCTCATCTCCTTTGAGCTTCCACCTACTGGGTAGTGGGAGGGACATTAAAAGTCTCCTCTAGTTTAAAGTTAATCCAAACAAATAATGGGAACAGTCCCTCCAGGGCAGTGGTTCTCAAATTTTAGTGGGTATCAGATTGTAATAGGGAATGAAATGGGTATCAAGGCCTAGGCCCCATTCCACTTCTAGAAGTCTGGGCCTCGGTGGGCTTTCTTAACTCCCCAGGTGGTTCTGATAAACCATGGAGTATGAGAACCATTGTCTAGAAAATGTCCAGTCTCTCTTAGACAAAAATGCTCAGATTCTCATTTAACCTCTTCTAGTTATATCCCTGACCAAAATGGAGGATGAGTCAAAGCTCTAGGGCCAGGTAAAACTACTTGCTAATTGTTTGATGTTTGGAGCAGAAGTTTATGGTGAAGGAAGCTCATCATCTGTTGTCTCGGGGCCAAGACAGGGCCCAAGGTGTCCCTTGATGACTTGGGTTCCTCTCGGTTACCGTGGTACTAGAGGTTTTTGGGGTTTGACCGTGATCCCTTCCAGCTCTAGCTGAGACCTGCTTTTCAGAACTCACTACAAAGCCACCTGCTTCCTACGAAGATTAATTTCCTCTGATAAGCTTCCCTAGCCAGACCTTCAGAGTTACAGGTCCTGTTTTTACACTGTAGAAGGCAAGGGGACTCAGGATAACTCTAGTTCGTGGCCTCATACTGCGGGCTATGCTGGGCCCCCAAGGTTACTATCTGTGCTTTGCTTGAGGGCAGCTTGTGATGAGACCCAAGTGTGGGAAGGAGGGGCAACCTCCCCTCCCTCTTCCTTCCACAGTTTCCAGGGGTAGAAAAGGACAGGCTTCCTGGTCTTTCTTTTCTGTCTGGATTTCCCTTATATACATAAAATTCTCTGATCTCTTCCACAAAAGTCCGATCTTTTAGAAGCTAAAGGAGATAGAGGAATTTAGATAATCGTTTTTCAGGACCAAAGGGTGGCTTTTGAATTTCAAAAGCTTGATGTTACCTAAGACTTTCTCAGTACAACCCTACTGGAATTAATCCTAATCAGCAGGTGAATGATTCTAGAAAAGAACCAAGATTTATTCTCAGAAAGGCAAAAAACAAAATCGCATTAATATATTTTTTTAAGATTTGTATTTATTTATTTATTTGAGAGACAGAGAGAAAGAAACAGCATGAGAGGGGAGAGGGTCAGAGAGAGAAGCAGGCTCCCCGCTGAGCCGGGAGCCCAATGTGGGACTCGATCCCAGGACTCTGGGATCATGACCTGAGCCGAAGGCAGTCGCTTAACCAACTGAGCCACCCAGGTGCCCCGCATTAATAATTTAAAAGGAGAATTCATTTCCCTTTGCGAAAATGAACAGTAAACTTTCATCACAGTGATAAACTCTATTAATATAATTAAACAGGCTAATGTGACAGAGCGGGGCTGAGAAGAGGGGAGAGTGACTTTGAGTAAGTGGTAAGGAAATGCTTTCCTGAGTAGGTGACATTTGAGCCGAGACTTGAGTGGTGAAAGGAAACAGGATTGAGACAGTCTGGGAAAGAGTGTTCCAGGCAGAAAAATCAAATGCACAAGCCGTGGGGCTATTCGTGAATTTGACATGTTTGAGAAAAGAAAGAGGTCTTGTAAGTTTCCCATAGAGTGAGCCCTCAGGGAGGTAGGCAGGACCAGATCGGGAGAACCTCATAGGCCACAGTAAATAGTTCAGTTTTTCTCCCAAATGAAATATGAAGCCATTTGATTTTTTTCCCCCTTTTGGAGCAGGGGAATGACTTGATCTGATTTATGTTTTCCAAAGATCGCTTTGGTGGCTGCACCATGATGGAACATAGATTGGGGAATAAAGGAAGCAGGCAAACATGGTGAGCAGGCAGTTGAATTATTTAATTCGGGGGGAAAACTAATGGAAGCTGGCTCAGACAAGAATGTCAAATGGGTCATGTACAAAGAGCCATGGGTGGGGCAGTGTCTGGAGAGAGGTGACAGGATTGAATGTGAGGAATGAGAGAAAGAGAGGAAGCCAGCAAGGATGATTCTTGGGGTTTCCCTGGTTCTAGGTGAGTAAATATATGTATGCAGGTATATGTATGTGTGCATATATGTATATGTAAATGTAAGGATATGTGTCTAGATAGATAACGTCATCTTTAAAAAATATATATCCTTTATTTTAAAAACAGTTTGCAGCCTGTGGTCTCTATTATTTTTTAAGTAGGGTTGCTACATATTGCTGATTACACTGTCCAAGGTAGAAAAAAGAAAGGATTAACATTTTAATCACTTACATGAAAGGTGGTGTGCTAAATACTTTGTACATGTTATCCCTCTTGAAATGTATGCCTCAGCTTTATGAAGTTACTGTTTCTACTATTTTATAGGTGAGGAAACTTTACCCTGGAGGGAAAAGAACAGACTAACAGACTTCAAGCATTTATTCAACCCACATTTTTAAAGGACCTACTGTGTGTGTTATATTCATAGTCGAGGCTAAGAATGGGTACTTGCATTACCATATAGTATGGCACTCTGACCATTTCCTGGGAAAAGAAGTTTGAAATTCTCCTTGTTGGGTGATTTGTTTTCTTGGTGCCAAATCAGTTAAAACGGAAGACCTTGCCTTTCATTCACTAACTTGAACGAGACACAGCACCTGTGGTCAAAAATATTCTCAAGCATACACCGGAGCAGGGTGTCAGTTGGAATATGTATATCTTATACAAAACAATGCTGTTATGGTTTTAGATGGTGGAGTGTGACCAGGGTGGGAGTGTTTAAACTTAGTTGTGTTGTTGTTGTTGTTTTGGGGGTTTTTTGGTTTTTATCTCTCTTCATGCCAAGTTCAACTTCTGCTGCCTTTGTATTTTCCCTGTAACAAAGCAACACTGGAGATGCCGGCTCCTCGATGTGGCTGCTTTAGTAATTGTCCGCAGTTGCTACTGACATCATGTCTTTCTTCTGCACGGTCCACACCTCCCTTCTATGGAATAGACCCAACCCACAGACGCCAATGTAGTTTCCATAGCACTCCTCCGTTAGCTTTTCTGCACTTTTTTCAAACTTAAACCCACTTCTGGTTATCCCCAGCAGGATTGGGCCATCAAATTTATCTCCTCTTTTTATGTAGAACTTTTTGGCTTTTTTTGGTTTTGCATTTGTTTTGTTTTGGTTTGGTTGGTTTGGGTTTTTTTGTTTTGTTGCTTCTATGCCTTGCATTCATGGTGTGCAAGTATGAAAATAAACAAACAAGGTTATTTTTAAATGGTAGCAAAGATATATTCGAAAGATTGTTGGCCATTCAGGGAAGTTGCCTACAGAATCATGTAATAAATCCGTTCATCCTTTACTCCAACTTCTCTCTAGATGGAAAGGGCAACCTAAGGATGTATGGAAACAACTTGGAAATCCACATGAGAAAAGTCTGAAAATATAGACCAGAAGGAATGATAAGCAATATACTATTTTGGTTCAAAATAATGTACTGTTATTAAGAGAAGAAATTTACTTTCTCATAAACTAGGAGGGGGGGTAGGATGCCAAACATTTTGGACTAAGTGTATAGCCTCCCAAAGAAATTACTTCAGGCATTGAGGGCAGCATTCATATAAGAGAGTAAATTCTAGTATGCTCACTAGATACTGGGTCATACTACCCTCACACCTTACTCTTCCACTGGCCAGATTTTATTTATCTGTTATGTTTTTTACTACCTGAATTAAAGCTCAGTACTACTACAACTCTTTAATCAAACTCTGGGCATTCATATTTTCTTTTTTTTTTTCAGATTTATTTATTTATTTTAGAGGGATTGAGAGAGAGCAAGAGTGCAGGTGAGCAGCAGGGAGGAGCAGAGGGAGAGGAGGAGAAAGAATCTCAAGCAGACTCCCCACTGAGAGTCAAGTCTGATGGGGGAGGGGCGCTTGATCTCACGACCCTGAGATCATGACCTGAGCCAGAATCAAGTGTCATGTCGGACACCCAGACGCCCCTGGGCATTCAGATTTTCAGCTTTACAATATTAGAAGTTTTAGTACTTTCTGCTAAACATGTCTAAAACACTAGTCCTCATCTTTCATCCTCCAAATCTTGCTTCTCTTGTCATTTCTCTACGGAGGAAGCTAAAGAGCTGTTAAACTCAGCCTCCATGGCAATACAGGCCAACTAGCTTATGTAAAGATTCAACACTTCCAATTTAATACTCTGTTCGGGACTCCAGGATTCTCGCTCTTCATTCTTCACAGCTGCTCCATATGATCAAACCTTCACCACTCTCCTCAATTCCTTTGGCCCATCCCTCCTTACAGATGACTTTGCCTCCTAGTTGGTTTTTCATATCACCTGTATAACTGACTGCAAGTCCCTACCCTAAGACCAGACCTTACTGCTGAGCCCCCAACCAGCAGACCTCTGATCGTATTCACCTAAATTTTCTAGTAACCAAAACTCAGTTCAGAACTGAACTTGTCCTCTGCATCTCCATCTCTGTTCAAGTTAACACCATCTCTTGCCAGGATTGTTTGAACTCTTTAGGATTGCTCTCCTTGCATCCAGCCTAGATTTCTGTCAGTTAGCATGTGTATTTCTGTTTTGTCTAAATTTGTCTAATTTCATTTTGCTTAAAAGAGCTTCATCCAAATTAAAACTAACTTTTATGTTAAATTAAATTTTGGATAAAGGATCTTGAGAGTCATCAAAGAAATGCTTATTGTGTTCAAAAGGACATTAGAAAAAAAAATCAAGCACTCAATGCAATAAAGCTAGAACCAATAGTAGGGTAATCCCCAAACAACTGTTCAGTAGGAAATGAGATACTTTGTTTTTCAAAATGACTCTGAGTTTTAAAGATGACTTTAAAATATAAGATTTCATGGTAGAAATTAATAAGAACATGAGCAATACATTTCAAACACCTGTGGGATATAGTGAAATAGTACCCAGAGGAAAATGGTTATTCTTCCATGAACTTATTAAAACACTGTAAGAACTGAAAATAAGTGAACTCTATATTCACTTCAAGAGGCTAGAAAAATAAAAAAAATTAATCCTAGGGAATTATAAGAAACTATTTTATTGATTAAAGCATTACTTCACAAAAGAAAAAAAAAACCCTTAGATCTTTATTAGAGACAAAAGCTGATTTTTTTGAAAAGATCATCATAACAGAAAAAAAAAAAATGTACGTTTGACCGAGGAGAGAAAGCATAAATAATGATGCCAGGAGTAAGAAAAGGACTAATGACAGATTTGAGTTCACGTAAATGAGAAAATAAATTACAAAGGTAAATAAAAAAATAATTTCCAAGAGCATGTAAATCACTAAAGATCAATTCTTGTAGAGGTAGAATATCAATAGTCCAAAATGAAATGATAACCACCTCTCTCCACAAGGCAGTCAGCTCAGATAATTTAATAGTGTTCAATAGATAATTCTATGATAGTTAAACTCTGTACAAAGAAAGAAAAGTACTTCCCAATTCATTCTCTATAGCTAGTATAACCATGATATCCAACTATCCAATTGTTTTTTATATAGCAACAAAAACATGCACCAATCTTATTTATAGAAATGGATGAAGTCCTAAATAAGATATCACAAATCATATCCAAAAACAACATTACAAGACTCACTGTACCAGCTAGAGTTTGGCTCTAAACTATTTGGAAACATATTAATGTAATTTGTAAGATAAATGGATTAATGGAAAAATATATAATCATATTGACAGGTAATTTTTAAAAGATAAGATTTAAGATCCAATTGGGAAAAATCTCTGTAGAAAAAGCTAGGTATTTTTCAAATGAAACTCACAAATTGTTTCTAAAGTTGATCTGGAATAGCATATGCAAAAGAATGGTCAAAAATTTTATAAATAAGAACATTATTACTATCTCATATTTGTGAAGAATGTACAACTTCCAAATCACTCTCATGTGAATTATTAAATTTGATTTGAAATATAGATAGGACCCATACTACCGCTCTCTCTAGATAAAGTCACCTTATCTTTTTACCTTGATTATTGAAATCCTTGCCTTGCTGGTCTCACAGCTTCTGCTTCTGGCCCCATTTCATCTATTCTCAATACAGTAGTCCAAGTGACCTGTTAAATATAAGCCAGGAAATATTATGTCTCTCTACAAAACCTTATGATACCTTCCCATCTCTTTCAGAGAAAAAGCCAAAATCATTCCTTCCCTATAGCCAACCCACCCCACCTCCAGCTCCATTCCCTCCCTCATTTCCTGTCCCACTTATTTCTCTTGCTCTTCTCCAATCACATTGGCTTCCTCACACTTCCTCACATATGAGGGTTATACTCCCACTTCAGGGTCTTTGCACTGACTCCTGCCTCTGACACATGCTTTTCCTGATACATTTGCCTTCTTTAGATTTTGACTCAAACCTCACCTTCTCAGTGTGGTTTTTCTTGATGACCCTACTTAGAATTTCAAGTGCCTTCTTTCTCTTTATCCCTCTTCTCCTTGTTACTTTATTCCATAGCCTTTCCTGATCCCTAATACAATACACATTTTATATATTTGACTTGCATACATTGTTTATCATCTCTCTTCCTCCAGTACAATGTAACCTTGATGAAGACAGGGTCTTCTATGCCCAGTGTCTGGAACAGTGCTAAGCAGATGTGAGCACTCGACAAGAATTTCTTGGATGAATGCATGAGTTACAGATGGAGTAACTGATCCCAGAATAGTTAAATAACCTACCCTCTGTTAGCAAGACTTCATTAGGGCCTCCATCTTCCGATTCTCTAATCCACTCTATTTTTCCAGCATACTCTTTTATCACTATGATATCCATATCATAAATTTGAATTTGCATTTATTTTGGTTGTCTGTTACTTTTAAGTACTTCCAAGTGAATAAATTTTGTTTCCTAACAGAAGAACCACAGAATTTAGAGTATAGCTTGAATCTGCTCATTTCTCAAATATTTCCTTTTAAGAATGTGATTGCTTTGTTTTTTTATACCCTAATAAAGACCCTAGAATGTTCAAATTAGTATGTTAAATAGAAGAGCACATTAGACCAAGCTGTGTATAGATACACAAAATGCTATTTTTTATGAATGTGATGTGATGTAGATAAGTTCTCTAGAGATGCCTTGATTTGCAGAAAATTCAGGGGATGACATCTTTACATTTTTATATAAAACCACCAATATTATGCAACATTCTGACTTTCACATCAAGCTGCAAGACCCAAGCTGTCCTTGTATATTTTTGCCTGAGACTCTTAGTATTTATCAGGGAACTAGAGGGAGAATAAAGGTGTTAGATTATTTTTCAGCCTGAACTGTATACATTAAAAGAAAACCTACAGGAATAGGCAATAATATATATTTTTTGAAGCATTGAAAATATACCAGGGGACTTTTGTTTTAACCTGAAAGTTTCCTCTGTCTTGGAGGTCACACATAAGGCACTCCTCTACTGTCCAGCTAAATAATTGATTATTTTCTCAAGTTTGTCTTTAAATGTCTCAGTCATTCTCAAGCTTAGTAACATAAAGGTTGATGCAGGGGAGCTCTGTAATAGTTGTTATGAACTGGAGCTGTTTAGAGGGGGAAATAGTTAGACATAGTAGTTATAAATCTGTAAGGTGATATTTTTTCTATTTCTAAATGAGGGTTAAGTTAACTTGACTCATGGTAAGCCTCCTGGGGAAGCTGGGGTGATTCATTTTTGTACAAGTGAAGCGAATGATCTTGAATTTTAAAAAGTGGGAGTGCTCGGGTTATAATTGCCATTCCTTGTTCTATTTGTCTTACTTTCATCCATGTCTCATTTGTGTTTATATTTGATGGTTCAGGGAAATGCAGGTGACTGCCAAAAACTGTGAATTTAAGAAATAAGGCATAGAATAGGATGGCAATTGCAAAATGTGCCATGTTCTCTGTGAAAACTGACAGAAAAATAAAGAGTGTGACAAAAGCATTCCTGAATAATATTTCCTGAAAAGGTTTTAATTGAACACATGAGATCAAGAGGAATTCCATTCTGGATCCATCCAGCATTTCATCCTTTAGGTAAAATTAAGATGTGAACCCATTTCTTGATTTTCCCCCCCCTATTTCAGTGCAGCAACATTTCCTCATCAGGTGAATCTATAGCTCAGAATACTTTTGGGGCAGAAATTTCTGACTGAGGACAGAGATGCAGAAAATATTCTTTGTCTTTAAAGATAATAAAGATTAAGGGGAGGGAGAGAATAGGATGGGGAGAGGGAAAGAGGTCTAGGAACACCTAAAATGCAATTGCAAATTTTCACTGAGGAGCCTCACAAATGGATAATTAGCTCACAATGGAAAGTCAGATAAAACCTTTTGATCTCCAGCTTTAACTAGAATTGTCCCCATTGGAAGAGCCATTTCTGCAGAGTGGCGGGGTCACGTCCTGGTTAACCCGAGGGTCACTGGGGACACTTGGAGGCTGGGACGCTTGTAAGCACACCTCTTGTCTCTTCAGGCTAATAACTGGACTCCATCTAGTGGTCAGAATAACAAACTGGGATTTAGCTGCTTACATAAAGAGACTAAACCAAAGCAAATAGATGGATGATGTTCTTGAGATCTGACTGCTGCTGTCGTCAGAGGGTCTGAGGGGACTAAATAAAGCAACAAACAAAGCACAGAGCCTCTAGGTCCTGGTATCGGATACCCTGATATCTCCCTTTATAGGTAGGAGCCTGTTGTGGCTGAGGCCCTGTAGGCCATGCAGCGTGTTAGCTCACTCTGATGGCTTTGTGAGATGCATTTTATTGTTATGTGACACAAGGGAAGACGGTGGAAAGAATAGTGGGTAGAGTGTCAGGAGAACTGTCTCTGCTCTGTAACTTTGGGCAGATCCCTGGGGCTAAACGTCTGTGAGACAGTTTCCTTGTATCTGAGAGGAGGTGAGACACAAAGCTTTCCTCCACTCATCTATTTAATACCTGCCAGGCACTCTGCTGGGTGCTTTGTGGGGCTCAAGGAGTTTCCAGTTGAAGAGAAGAGATGAAAGTTTAATGTATGTAACAAAAATACATCATAGGAGGTGCAAAATTCCATACCAGAAGACCACGAGAGAGTTCCATGCGGAAATGTGAGGGTTGAGGTAACTACTCAGAGGTGGCAGGAGTGAGAGGTGGCAGAGAATGTTGAATGTCTGTGACTGTCCTTGGCTATTTCCATGTCCATACCTATTCTCTGTGTGTGCATGCGTATAAAAAATATATACATACTTGCAAAGCCAATTTTAAAATTTCACAATCAATAAAAAGACAGATGACCACCTGGCGAAAACATTTGAAACATGAACAACAGATCAAAATTTTATATTGTTCACATATAAAGAATTTTTACAAATGAATAATAATAATAATAACTCCTTTTAGCGACTAAATGAGCAAAGGATATGAACAGGTCACTCTCAAAAAAGGACGACACATGTTTAAAAATCCATGAAAACTATATTAAGCTTACCAGCAATTAGATAATTTTGAAATAATTATATTTGAAATAATTAAATTAGCGTGAACTCCTGATTATTCAATTAACTAAGGTTAATTATTAATAACAATAAATTTCTTGTTAGAGCAGCAAAGTTTAAAAGGGTGGAGAGCCCCAATATTCAATGTCCTGTGGAGAGTACAGGCTTTTGTGCACTAATGATGGGACTGTAATCCATCTGAGTAAAGTTTAGTGACGTGAATCAACACAGAAAAGATTCAGTTGTTAGGAGTGAATCTAAAAGAAACAACTGAATGGACAACTACACAGAAATATATTTGTAATAATCATCATTGTAGGATTTTATATAACAGCAAAAAAAAAAAAAAAAAACCACCCTGCAAACAAAACACAGCAAACAACAACCAACTGACCCGAAATATTTTGCTATTTGGGAATGATAAAAATAATTGGGGTGTAGCCACATAGTACACTATTACAGTGGAATGAAAATTTGGATAGATCTACATTTATACCCTAAAACTATTTATAATATGCTAAGGAGAACATAGCTTACAAAAATATGCCACTGTTTTATTGAAATAATAAATTGCGTATGTAGGGCGCCTGAGTGGCTCAGTCGTTAAGCGTCTGCCTTCGGCTCAGGTCATGATCCCAGGGTCCTGGGATCGAGCCCCGCATCGGGCTCCCTGCTCGGCGGGAAGCCTGCTTCTCCCTCTCCCACTCCCCCTGCTTGTGTTCCCTCTCTCGCTGTCTCTCTCTGTATCAAATAAATAAATAAAATCTTTAAAAAATATAATAAATAATAAAAAATAAATAAATTGCGTATGTACATGAATGAATTAGCATGGAAAAATATCCGGAAAGATATACATTAAACATTACTAGTGGTTATCTCTCCGTGGTGAGATTACAATTTCCACTTTCTTTTTATACCTTTCTCTATTGTCTGTATTGCCCATAATTATGGTAGATTACTTTTATTATCAGATAAACCATTTAAGCACTTTTTACTGAAGATGGGAATAAAGCCTGAGCAACTGGGACAAATTTCCATGAAACGCTCTAACTGTGCCTTCTACAATGTTTCCTAATCTGAAAGTATAATTTCCTGCTTCGGTTTATAGTACTGCAAAGGTAAATAAAGGGACTAACAAAAGAGATGTATCTTTCACAGACCATAAAAATTCCATTTCACTGGTGAAAAATTCTCTGTTCTCATATCCCTGAGGCACTATATTAAGTCTCCATATGGAAGGAGGTAAAAAGGAAACTTGCAAAGACACAAAGACTGTCTCTGAAGGAGGCAGGCCAACGCAGAGCTTGCCCGGTCGGGGCACAGTCCCACCCCCTCCGCCCCGCCCCCACCCCCTTCTGCAGTCAGCTGCCCCTGCGCTGGTGCATGCGCTGTGGTCAGAATCCAGGTGTCTTGAGTTGGAGAAGTGGTGATCGAGAGCTAAGCCTCGACAAGGAGAGGGTGGGGATGGGTGAGGATACAGGCCTTTCATGGGCTCAGTGACGTCTGTAGACCTCCTGTCTCTACAGTGAAAGTCCAGGTCCTGAGCGTCTGGCAGCTGATCAACTGGTATGTTTACCATAGCCTCTCTGAGATTAGCCTTCTTCTCTGGTCCTTAATATTGTTGTCAAACTCAGTCCATCTGTGGCTGCAAGGAGCGAGACACACTCGTGTTTGAATCCTGGCATTACCCTTTAACATCTTGTGACCCCTGGGCAAGTAACTGAACTCTCTACAATTTTGCTTACCTCATCAGTGGAGCAGGTATAATACCATTGCCACTGACTCTCGGGAAGGGTGAGGTGGCGATAGCACCCAGCACTAGGCTTGGCACATAGTCAGGGTTCCAGAAATGAACAGGAAGCCATTTCCTGTATGTTAAAGCCAAGCAGGTATTAACCTCCATTAGACCTAACTTGGATGACTGTATCATTTATCAAACAAGCAAGATCATTTTTGAGAGTGAGAGGGGGGCACTTTGGTTATGCCGATGCAAGATGTGATCTGGGGACTGACTTGGGCAAATTAAGACAGAAGACCATTCTGGTTCTTAATTTGATTCTCTTGAACTGTACAACATTCATGATGGTTGGTGCATGATTATCAGCCCTGAATCTGAGTGACTGCCTTATGGGATGTGGGGCAGGAGAATCTGATGATGCCCTGAGCACATATCTATGGTGCACTTATGTTACATTACTGTTATTCGCTTGCATGTCAGTGTCCCCATGGTGTGTTGTGTGACTTTACATCCTTGGTGCCTGGCATATTGTACATGCTCAATAAATGTTTATTGAATTTATGACCAGATGCTCTGGAACTATTAGTCTCAGATGCCAGGAAATGGCTCCTACACTATCCGGGTGGTTCTCGGCTGTAAGCCCAGCCTCCTAGCAGTTGGATAATTGCACCCTGATGGTCAGCCAGAGGCAGCAGCAATCATCTCTACTACCTGTTGGGTCAAGAATAGAGTTGCTGACTTCTGCTCTCTAGATAATGTATTGGGACTTTCTGAAGGGGGTTAGGACCCTACCTGGCTTTCTTGACATCCTGATGTGTCACTCTCCTTTACCTGCTGAATCACCTCTTGAATCCGTAAGACTGTGAGCCCTCGGAGAGCAAGCAGCAAGATTGTTTTGTTTACATGTGTATTCCCAGTTCTTATAGAGTGTCCGCACAGATCTCAACTAAGTATTCATGGGATGAAAAATAAAAAATGGTAATAATTAGTTAGGAAATAAAGATCAAAAGATAAAAATTGGAAAGAGTATTGTAACTTGCCATATAAATTTGGAAAGTTCACGTATCTTTGGGCCTCATTTCCAGTATCTATAGAATGGGAATAAAAATATCTCACAGTGTGAAAAAATACCTCACGATGTGGCATTGGGTATGCCAATTATCACCCCAAGGTATAGGTGTAAGTAATATTAATACAGTAAGTCTGTAAATCATAGTGGCAATGCTAATAGCTTTGGGTTCCGAGTTCCAATGGAATCTATCTACATTTTATTAACGGTTAGAATTTGAACATTAACTTAGCTTATCCAAGTCTCAGTTTCCACCACTAGACTAAGCTAGGGGCCACTCTGGAAAACAGTATAGAGGTTTGAACTAGAGGGTATTATGCTAAGCGAAATAAGTCAATCAGAGAAAGACAATTATCATATGATTTCACTCATATGTGGAATTTAAGAAACAAAACAGAGGAGCATAGAGGAAGGGAGGGAAAAATAAAACCAGACAAAATCAGAGAGGGAGACAAACCAAAAGAGACTCTTAACCATAGGAAACAAACTGAGGGTTGCTGGAGGGGAGGAGGTGGGGGATGGGGTAACTGGCTGATGGGCATTAAGGAGGGCACGTGATGGAAGGAGCCCATGATGGGTATTATATAAGACTGATGAATCACTGAACTCTCTCTCTGAAACTAATAATACACTGTATGTTAATTAATTGAATATAAATTAAATTAAATTTAATCTAAAAAAGAATAAAGCTTTCCCATATCAAAAGTAAAAAAAAAAAAAAGAAGAAGAAGAAGACTAAGCTAGGGGCACCTGGGTGGCTCAGTTGGTTAAGCGTCCAACTCTTGATTTTGGCTCAGGTCAGGGTTGTGAGATTGAGCCCCACATCAGGGTCTGCACTAGACGTGGACCCTGCTTAAGATTCTCTCTCTCCTTCTGCCCCTCCCCACCTCTCCTCTCTCCCCCTAAAAAAAAAAAAAAAGTGCATTTATCAAATATAAATCTTCAGAAGAAAAGAGTAAGTTAGACATTGTGAAAAGAAATGAGTATTTTATGGGGCGCCTGGGTGGCTCAGTCGTTAAGCGTCTGCCTTCGGCTCAGGTCATGATCCCAGGGTCCTGGGATTGAGCCCCGCGCCCGGCTTCCTGCTCAGCGGGAGGCCTGCTTCTCCCTCTCCCACTCCCCCTGCTTGTGTTCCCTCTCTCTCTGTCAAATAAATAAGTAAAATCTTAAAAAAATGAATATTTTCTATTGCTTAACAAATAAAAGATATTATTATCGATATTATTATTCATATCAAAGGTTACTGTAAGGTCTTAGAATTTTATGAACTTGTTTCTATTATCTACATGTCTATTATATGTAAAATAAAAGTGTATTTTTTTGTTTATAAAATAAATATTAACATTCTTACTCACAGAAAGCCAGGAAGGTTTATTTGGCTTAGATTATTGGGAATTGAGGATGAATGGATAGATACAATGCACAAAATCTGATAAATACTGAAAGTTCTATGGTATTATAAGGTACACAAAATATTTCCACAAGATTCACAATGTTGGAGTAAACTATGAACCGTGGGCAGGTTTTCATGCGTTACTGTGGAGTATATTTATTCCTCAGCATAGTATTTGGGAGTTCCCATGAACACTAAAAACCATATGCAACTCATTTACTTGGCTGATTTAAGAGGAGTTTGATAGCTTCCAAACGTTTCCACTCTCTCTTTCCTAGCCAGAAAATCAAAACGCAGGTGCATCAGAGAGACTGGAAGGAGTTTAATGTAGATTTGTTGGGTGGGGGAAAATACTGGTAGAAACACTTTCTGTAAATGTGTGTGTATGTGTGTGGGTGCACGAACACACGAGCATCTCTGTCTACACGCCACACATGAGAAAGAGGTAAAAGAGTGGAGAGAGCCCTTCCCACATTCAACGAAAGAGACAAAGAATCTTAAAAACTTATTCTGAGCCCTGGAAGAGTTTCAAAGCAGGTGCTTAGAACTCTTTACTCTCTGGTCCTTAGGGTCTCTCATTTGCTAATAAGTCCACTTACTTACTAGTGTCTCAGTCAGAACTTGTGAACACTTCTCAACCTTAACGCTTTATATATCCACATGGTATTGTATGACCATCTTGATTACTTATCATTGCTCACAGTTTCCATTTAAAAACATCCTACTTCAGATATTAATTGTTTTACTCAAAACTGGCTTATAAGCAAGAAGGAATAATTCAGTACTCATTTTCGTTTATCCATTCATGTCTGTAGATAGGATACAGAGAAAAATACCCTAGAGCTAAACACACATTCTGAAAACATAACTAAGATGTATTTCACACATATAATCCCATTCTAAGTCCAGAAACATTAACACATTCAGTCAGTTGACCCAAACTCTTGTACCCTGGAAAGTTAAAAAATACTTTCTGAAAAGGGTTTTAGAGGAGCGTAAGTCCTTCAGAAAACAGAAAGCAAGTGTGTTCTCTGGATTATAGAGACTGAAGTTTCCCCTAAAATGAAGGCTTCTCTGGGCCTTGAAACTGACTGCTTTCATCTAATTTATACCCACAACTTTCTATTTTAACCTTGAAAATGGTTGCCTTTCTGACATAATTATTTTTAACTGTTTATTCCTTTTTTTGATAGCCATCTATCTCAAAGGAAGGAGGGCTGGTGGTATATTTGGGGAACACTTCACCTTTTTATAAGATACAAATATGTAATATAATTTTTTTTAAAGATTTTATTTATTCATTTCAGAGAGAGAGACAGAGAGAGCACAAGCAGGGGGAGAGGCAGGGGGAGAGGGAGAGGCATACTCCCAGCTGAGCTGGGAGCCCGACATGGGGCTCGATCCCAGGACCTGGAGATCATGACGTGAGCTGAAGGTAGACTTGTGATTTTTTTCCTATAACATTTCCATGTTTTAACTAATGCCTTTTATTTGTCAAGTCATTTGCTTGTAGAAAACTTATTGAATAGAGTTATTATCAAAAAGGAATTGAAATAACTGTTGAAAAACAGGATAGGGCGCCTGGGTGGCTCAGTCGGTTAAGCGTCTGCCTTCGGCTCAGGTCATGATCCCAGGTCCTGGGATTGAGTCCCATGTCGGGCTCCCTGCTCAGCGGGATTCTGCTTCTCCCTCTCCCTCTGCCTGCCACTCTCCCTGCTTGTGCTCTCTCTCTCACTCTCTCTCTCTGTCAAATAAATAAAATCTTAAAAAAAAACCAAACAAAAGAAAAACAGGATAAAATGCTTTAATAGTATTTAACTTCATTTACCTATCTACCTCTCATCACCATCTATTATGTATACGTATTCCGAATGTTCAGAAAGGGCAAAAGGGCAGAAGGGCAGTTACATGTAAAAGTGGACTTAATGAATTAGGAACCACTGTGGGCAGATGTAATGTTATCACACAAAGTTGTTTAGAGTCCATGGAAAGGTGTGTTGGGAGTATTCTGCCATGTGTAATGTAATGCCGGTTAAGAGCAGTCCAGCTGCGTTTGAGTGGTAATTAACATCTGTATTTTAAATAGCAGGTGAGTAAAAACTGGACCTTGTGCCAGGACAAATGACCTGAGGCAGCTTTTAGGTCAGAGAGTGATTAATATATAATCTTAAAGAAGTATGGATTAAATTACATTTTATAATAATTTTTCGATTTTAGTTAGCCATGAGGGCACTCACAACTTTGTCAATTTTTAGAGGCTTGCAAATTGGCCAAGAACCTCCCTATTTGATAGTGTGCTTGTTCAGACGAGGGACATAAAATAGACAACATTTTCCTGAAGAGTCAAAGTGAAGCTACTTCTTGTATATTCCTTAGATCAGCACTGTCCAGGAGAAGCTTTTGTGATGATGGAAATGTCCTACATCTGCGTTGTCCAGTCAGATAGCTACTAGCCATGTTTGGCTATTGAGCGTTTGAAATGTGGTTTGTTGGACTGAGGAACCGAATTTTTATCTTTATCCAATTTTAATTAATTTAAAGTTAAATAGTTACATCTGGTCAATGGCTACAGTATTCATGCAGCTTTAGATTCAAGCTCTCCTAACTCTTTTGATGGTGAGGGAATTTTTCTGGATGGTTTAGTGTTATGCTATGCTAGATCTTTAAAACCTTGGCCAAAACTAAAACTCAAGCTGCCTGTCATCCAAGAACCTAAAGAACCTCTTATTTAGGGTCCCTCCACTTTCAGCCACTGGTGTTTGTGTCGATTAATGAATAAATTACTATATAGGATCTTGTGTTTCTCGCAGTGGTCATGGTAACAGTCTTTAGATTCCCAGGGATTCAAAACAAATATTTTCCTTTCCTTCCCTTCCCTTCCCTTCCCTTCCCTTCCCTTCCCTTCCCTTCCC